>NW_008661299.1:25967-55632 GCF_000695815.1 Acanthisitta chloris
GTGGAGCTGGAGGGTTAGCCTGGTGGCTGCAGCAGGAGCAGCCTGTGCCTTGGGACAAGGACTGGGCTCTGCTGCCAGCAGAGCTGGGCACTGCTGGGGACAGCCTGTCTCAGGGCTGGCTCTGGTTGGCCTGACCATTGCTCCAGCTCCCTTTATGGCCCACACAGTGTAGCTCCAGGGAGGAAAAATGTGCTTTAAAGCATATTTCCAAGACAGAGTGCCGCGTTTTGTCAGGCAGGTCCTTGGCACTGTGCAGAGCTGGTGGGCTGCGGTTCCCTCTGGCTCCCTGTGCCCAGCAGGGCTGTGTGCAGCCGTGGTGTTCTGCTGGGCAGAGCCTTGGCTGCAGAGGTGCCAGCAGTCAGCTCCTGGGCAGGGACAGGCTCCTGCCACAAACACCAATTCCAGCCCAGCTCATGCCCAACAGGACAGTGATACACATGGACAGGCTGTGCCAGGGCCCTGACTCAGTCTGTCCCTGATTCTTACAGAGCAGAATGCCCTCGTTAGGGCTGTGCTACATGACATGAGCCATCTGGGTTTAGTCAGGGCTTGTTCTGTGGTCCATAGTGTGCTGGATCGGCAGCATGGGTGCACAGGGAAGGGAACGGGGCAGGAAGCAGTGCTGGGGCTGGAGGTGCCCACTCTGTGCTCTGGGAATGCTGCCACTGGGCACAGCCTCCTCTTCACCCATCATCTTAGTGCTCAGACACACAGAAACCTGTCCAGCAGCATGACTGAATCATCCTCTGGGCTAACTGAGCCTTGTCAGACCAACTCCTGCTTTCCAGAGCCTGAAGGTGAAATTAAGATTGATTCTTGCTTAAAAATGAGATACAGACAAAGAGCTTCCATTCCTGTCTCCCTGACAGTTTGTAAGGATATGACAATAACACAGCTGCACGTAGGCTTACACCGGTTTATCTTCCCACAGAAATTAACAGCTGATTTAAATTCAGCAGGTGCAAGTCTTCTGTGTGGACAAGACTCAAGTTGATAGGAAATCAATGGGTTTAGACATTTCTGAATTCTTCCCCAGCACCAGGCAGTATGAAATTATCTAGCCATGGGGTAAGTGGCTACACAAGGTGCAGGTCAACACCAATTCAGGTCAGCTGACTGATTTGGATAAAATCTGTTTTCTGCCTCCCATTTCACATCCTCTCTCTTTTGATTTTATTTTCAGATACTGGTATTAAAATTACATCAGGATCCTAGCTTTATCTGGCAAAGATTATGGACAGAGAGAGATTGAGAGGGCTGTTTGCAAAACTGTCAAGAACAGGGAGCAGTCCAAGTGTAAAATCTATTCACCTTCGTATTATGCTGTTGATGGGTATAATAAAATACTTTTCATTCATCCATCAAAAAAGTTAGAGCTATTTACAGATCTGTATGCAGAATGCACAATGCGATTTGGCATAAATGCTTTCATCACATGCATTTCAGGTGTAACCTACTTGTAGCTCCACAACTGAGAGTGTAAGACATCTGTCTTAAGTGCTGGCTGATAATAAGCATCATGAATCTTCCCTCCAGATCCTGCAGCACTTCCCAGACGAGGGGTTTGATTTGGCCTGGGCTTCCATGCAAGGCTTTCACTGAAGGCAAAAGCAATTCTGTGTGCAGAGGAGCCCACTGCACCACACAAAGACAGACACTTCTGGGGGTGAAGCACTGCAGCTTCAGCCAGAGCTTGGTTTGAGGGAGGATAGTCCTTTTTCTCCCCAAAAATACTTGAGCCAAGAAACGATAAACGAGCACAGAGTCATAATAGCATTAATGTCCAAACAAAGACAGAGAACATGTTCTGTGAGACTCCTCTGTAGAATTTGTGTGGCTTTATCATGCTTTTAAAGGAAAGAAAAAAGGCATCTGCTGTTCCAGCACACTGCAAAAACACATGGAGGATGATAGAAAGGCACAGAATAGTCTGTCATGATGTGTGGAATGGACAAGTCAGTAAAGTAAGAAACAATGCCTATTTGTAAATGGAGAATTATTTGATTTCCATATATTTATAGCCATAAAATATTTTCTTTTCTATTTCAACACCTAAAGCAAGCAATAGCTTGAATCTAATATCATAGTGCTAACCATGTGAAAAGCAGCTTTGTTGTATTGATCATGCTGAATTTCACATGTCCATGCACACCAATACATATGTTACTAACTGCAGAGGGGTACAACAGGCAAATTTGTGACATACATACACTCATTTTCAAAAATAAATCTCTTAAAATGCATCTTTTAAATAAAATCTCAAACAGGAAAAATAGATGTTAAAGCTGTCTGGACATAAAATTTAGAATCTTAAATGCCTTTCAGAAGTATTTGCAGAATTATCAGAAATGCTCCGTGAGTCTGACCAGAGAGTGATTAGTGGGAATTTTTCAATCACTGCCACTTGAATTTTATCTAGCCATATTTACATGGATAGATCACATTTGAAGAGGGAGGGAAATACATTTGGTTCTCAAAGCTGTCAAGTTTCATGGGTTTTTTTTGTTTTAGCTTGATAGATACTCATGGAGAGGTATTTTTTGCTTGAAAATCATTACTATAAAATTTAGTGTATTTACACAGTTTGAATGAAGCGCAGTTGAAATAAGTGCTGCAAAGTAAAGTTCATGTACAGTGAAAATCTCTAGCATTAATTACTCCTGAATGTTTGTGAGTACCCAAAATCCTGACATAAAAGCTGTAATTTCTATGCAAAGTAGATAGGATGATTGAGTTATAATTAAAATGGTAATTATACCCTTAATGCTCTGTATTTGACTTTTCAAAAAAATGTTATGCTCCAAGAAAAGCTATTTAAAGATCAGAGAAAAATGTTTGAAAAAATGAATGTATTCAAGACATTCTAGATCTTTTAAAATCCAGTTACTGATTTTTACATGCTTTCATGTGTAGTCTGAAACATTTTCTTCATTTATTTTGGTCGATGGAAATAATAAAAAATCATTGGAATGTGAAAAGCTTCAACGAACACAATATTCTCCAAGTTGATATTTCACATGATAAATACTAGAAATGTTGGTGGGCAGGCAGCAGTGCTCACTTCCTGAGTAAAACCTGGTCCTCTTAACCGGGTGATGCCGAGGAAGGAGCCGGTGGGAATCCAGCAGCTCCGTCGTTCCTCCCTTGCCAGTTGGAGACGTGTCACGCTGCACCCTGCACAGGATAAATACAACATTTCCTTTGATCCCCTCATTGACTCCTTAGAATTAAAGCAAGAGCACCTAAAGCTATACATCAAATGTCAGCAGTGGCAGTCTACTGAAACCATATCAATATTTGATGATGTATGGCTTGCTGGGAGGCAGAGAAACAGTGGCCCAGGATGCTCTGCGCTCACCCAGCTGTGATGCTTGCCTAGCTCTGCTGAAGGGGTAGGAGAACAGTCCTACATGGTGAGATGTGTGTACAGGTCCAAGAGGAGCCTGTGCAGCAGAGCAGGGCCATTTCCCAACTGCTGCCAAACTTGTGCTATCCAGCACGTGTACTTGCTTTCCTGTCCAATTAGCATGTCCATACTGGGGTTCTGAGCATCTTTGTTCACTTGGAGTTGGCACAGTAGTTCCTTCTGCTGCTCAGCTAGGCAATCCTCTGAGCAAAGCAAAAGGAGTGTCTTAGTAAGCTGAAAACATTTACAGTAAAGTTAGCAGAGCTGTACCATCTTAGATGCTTGCCTTCTTTGCAGCATTTCTCACCAAAATAGAGCCTCTGCCTCCATCCATCTATTTAACCCAAGTGCCCATCACTTACTTCATGACTTTTCCTTCTTATTCAGATATGGTTGAGAGCTTTTCCTCACGTCTCACAAAAAGCATGATAGGGAGGGTTTAGGACAGAATGCTGAAATTTTGCAATTTTTGTTAAATACAAAGCAGTGATTTCCCAGTTTCTAGCTCGCTTCCTCTAGCATGAAAAGAGAGAAGAGCCAGTGACTTCACTGCTGCTGGTCTATTTTCTGCTCTCTTGCTCCAGCAATGGGGGGTGGTGAGGAACTCTGGACAGACTCTGAAATTGGGGTAAAGCTGAAAAGACACTGAAGGAAACGTACATCCAGTACCTGATCCAAAGCCAGGGCTTGCATTAACCTTGCTAAGGGATAGTCCTCCTACACGGGCTCACCGTAACTGGATCATACATCTGTTTGCAAATGTCTCGTGGCTGATGGCAGGGATGATCACATTCTCCAGTATATGCATTGAGTATCCTCCTCGGCTCAATGCATGGCAGGTTGTGTTTCTGTCTAGCTCTACATTATGACAGTTGGATCCAGCATCATAGTCTTCCCTTCTCATGCCCTTATGCCATGTACCTGTAATTCTCAGCATCCTCCTCTACACCACACAGGTTAGAAGCGATAGCAGGAGAAATTAAAAAGAAATTAAAAAGCACAAGGGGAAGGAGCTAGCATGTGATAGCAAGATAAACCTTCATAAAGACCATCAGCATTATCCAGAAGAAACAGTGAAAAGCTGAAGAGGAAGAAAAATGGTAAAAAAGCAAGCAGTTAATGAGAAAGAATGGAGAAATCTGGAGGGAAAGGCAGGAGACAGAGACTGTCTCCTGTCATCTCCACTTGCTTTTTTGCAAGAGACATTTGTGAATTTTTTCCTCTTGAGTGAGTCTGTTTCAAGATCCCAGCCCCTGTTTCATACAGTGGTTTATGGTCTGCAGTCCATAATTGAGAGTTGCTGTTTGCAATCCCCTGCAGTAAGTTTTGAGTGACTGATTTTTAGTCATTGTGATTTTTATAAATAGTACTAGTTAGCAAAAGACATGCTACAGGTATTCATCAATGCCAGTTGGCCTGAAAACATGTGCTGATAGGCATCACTGATAGCCACTAGCTATTCCAAATTTCTACAGCTGTAGATTGAAATTAAATGCATAAGCAAAATTTTTAAAAGCCTTGCAGAAAAAGTTTAACTAATGAGATAGCACAAATGTTCCACTTTTAAAAACACAGGAAGTCCAAACCTAAGCCTGCTTAAGCAAAGGTGAAAGTTTCTATGGATTTCTCCAAGGTTTGGCTCAGAGTCTGAATTCATTTCTTACATAACACAACTGCACTCTGGCAGGAAGGAAAGAAAAGTGTTCTGAAATTATCAGTGATGGGGGATTTAGAAGTTGATTTTAGAAGTGCTTTATCACTCAAAAGAAAACATGTTGGGTTGCAGTCTCAGCCACATACAATTGGGCTTGCCACATGGAATTGAATGTAGCTCACCCTAGTCTTACTAATGGAGGTCGTCAGCAGCTGTGGTTCCTTTGCCAAACTTGACATGAATATGTGCCAGACATTAATAATTATTTCTCTCTTCTTCATTTTATACTAGCCCATGTCTTTTGAGGCTTTCTAACCTGAAATTCTAAATGTGGATTGTGTTGTGCTTCTTGACTTTGTTAGTCTCTTAAGAGATTTTTAGAAAGGTTTGTGGTATGAATAATCCTCAATCCTCAGCTTTCCAGTGGAAAAACAAAGATGACCAGCTAAGAGAGCTCATTTGCCCTTACTCTGCATTATGTAGAATCGTAGAATCATAGAGTGTCATCTCCCATTAGTGTTGGACATGTTGTGTGTTACTGGTTTTGTAGCTGAGTTTCACCTGCAAAGGAGAAAATTGTTCATTTTGTCTCTTTAATGCAGATGAGCTGTCCCATGTTCCTGCCATGCCAACATTGCAATGGCAGTGCTTCACTTTGTTCTGTAGATGTACATACTGAAGCCATGGGAGAGCTGATCCCTGGCATACTGCAGGCAGATAAATGCAGGTAGAAATAGTGAGGCACAGGAACTCCATAGCTGCTTCAACAAAATGGTTACAACTTCTGTCCATGTCATGGACTATACCAAAAAACATTAGACACTTAACATCCTTGGCATCACATAACATGAAAGGACAGCCTTGCATCTAGTTTGGGCTTGCAATGAGACTGAGCTCTTTGGAGGCCTCCAACCATCTACTTATGCAAGTCTGATACTTAAAAAACCTAAGGGAAGCTCAGGTTTCATCCTTTTCTATAGTCTGATGATGCACTTTGGAATGACAAGAAGTTCCCTCAAGTGTCTCCCAGTTTTGTACCATGAGAGATTTGCCATCATCCTTGTCTTCAAAAACATCTTTTTACTTCTTTGATGAAAGTTTGTTCAGTGAGGTTTCTTTTAATTCTAGCTGCACAAAAATATTAAGGACAAAATACAAATAATAAAGCCCAAGGCATGAAAGTTTGGATAGGGAAAAAAAAGGGTAACACCAGTGCATCTCTAGAAGCTGGTAAGTGTTAGTCTGCCAACAGTTAAACCCTTTATGTGCTGAAGAAACCATAAAATACAGGATACATGGCATAGATTTTAGCAACACAGTTCTGAGATGTGATGGAAATGTCATCTATAAAAAGCCTCCTTAACCACCTTAATGTATTTAAAATGGCAATCTAAAATTTGGTGTGACATATGCATATATATATATATATACATGTGTGTATATATATATATACACACACATATATATATATGTGTATGTGACAAAATACAGCTGTACCACATCATTTCAGCCAGCAAAGGTAAGCCTTTCTTATTCTGTTTGTTTTTAAGGTCACAGGGTCTGTGATAATTTCATTAGCTGCTAAAACATATTTTCACTGTGTTCCAAGGGCAGCATTAAGTGTACAGGACTCCTGTTACGAGCAATGAAAAGTCATGTCTAGGACATTTCAATAGGATCTGAACACTTCACTACAAAAGCATGTCAGTGTGATGAATCTAGTGCTAAATGGGGTTTACATGTGGGGATTTTATTCCATTTTCTGGTGTCAGGAAATCACTTTATTCTGATCTCCTACTACTGGTACCTATTCACTATTACTACAGCACTGAAACTAAAGGGAGGGACAACCAGTTTAATCTGTTGCTGAGCCAGTAGATCAGGGCTTTCCATACAGATGAGGGGAAAAATAGTCTGTTATGGGAAGAGGTAACCAGAATATGGCCATCACTTAGGGGTCTTGTGGTCTGTGGGCTGGCCACTAGAAATGAGAGTGGAATGTTCACCTAGAAACAGCAACCCCAAATGTTCAAGAGAAGGGGAAGAATTCTCAGTTTCCTAAATGCACCTCTCCTAAGAAGCCCCTCTCAGCACAGCCAGCTGCCTGGGGACCAATGCACTGCTATCCATCAGGGCACTCTGCCCGCAGGGACTAATGCTTGTTATCCTTGACAAAGACATGCTATAGTGTTCACCATGCTATTTGCATTACTAATCGAGGAGACAAAAATGTGTGACATAAATCACATCCTTTCACAGCACGATCTGAATTGAACCATTTCTTGATTACCCATGGAAACAGAGGCTACTCCAGGATGCAGCTAAAACAGACTAATATGCAGGTTAGGTTTTAAGAATGTACTGAGTTATAAGAAGGAAGAAGAAATCTAAGGGAGAAGGAATGTAAGGAAGAAGAAAGAAAGAAAGCCTGTGTTGGTTGTGGGGGACAGGGATGCTGAGGTACAGTTGTGTTGCCCAGCCATGTATTACCCAACCATTTGTCAAGATAGATATCTTGGGGCAAAAGTGGCTTTGACAAGAAACCATCAAACAGGAGAAAGAGGCTCTGTGGAGCTCAGGGCTGGCTTGAAGGTGTCCAGCTTCTGTGAAAGGATATTTTGGCACTTTGACACTAGAACCATAGAATCTCGTTTCCCAGCTCGGTGACCTTGCAGTGCACTGTCTGCATTGCAAAAAAAAGAAAATGTGCTCATTTTAGCTGTCAGTGATGTATGGGCAAAATACTATTATTACTGCATTACTTCACAACTAACCCAATGTTAAAATGCAGCAGATCACCCCTGCTTCCCCATCAAGAGATGTGATGGGTTTTCTTTCTGTCTCTCCCAGCACCTTTTTCTTATTTTTAATCAGTTTCATTTCTAAACAGACACAGAAGTTGTTGTGTGAGTCAGACCAGCAGTGCTCAAGCTTGGCAAGGGAACTCAGGGTTTTTAATATTTTGTCAGTTGTAATAAATGACAGCAAGTCTGATGCTTTTAAATTCATGTCTGAGGTTTCATTCCGTTCACCCTTCAAAGCACAGGAATTATACCTGCAGCATATAACTCTGCAGTGCCAAAGGAGCAAATGGATGACCAAGGGTGTATTGTGTGCCATACTCACACACAGATACATGTATGCTTTCATACCCATGCTGCTCTGAAAAGAGCAAAAAAACAAACCCACAAACCACTGCTAGAGGAAACTGTGCCAACCTGCTACTCACCTGTGAAACTGAACTACCCAGATTAATTACCTGACAAAGGCTGGACCACAGCTGTCAGTTCAGAACAAGAATAGTGTGTCAACAAGAAACAAAACTGAAGACATGCTGGAAAGGTTTTCTGTGCACCAGGTTTCTCCCCCCAGCCCTTTTTCTTTCTTTTTTTCTTTCTTTTTTTTCTTCTGAGAATTTCCCCACTATTGATATCACTTACTACTGGCCTTGCAGCCATGCCAAGGTGTGCTGGTCTTGAAGCATGCCTGTGTTGGGATAAACTCTGCACAGACATGCAGCAGGATTGCTGCCAACTGCAAGGCTACAGAGTTCTAACAGAATCAAGAATACTAATGAAGTGGCTGCAGTGTTAATCACTGCCACCAGTATCACATGAGTGATGGTTAAAATGGCACTAGCTGCATGAACATCATCTTGATTGGAGCTTTTTATTCTTCCTGACTCCCTTGAAGGAGTCAGAAATAGTGCCAGGAATGGGTCCTTTTTCTCCTGGTGTAGAGCTGGCAGACACCTTCCATGATGATGTTGCTAAGTGCAGTCCTCCCATACTGCCTTGGTCCCAAGCTAGGTGTTATGCAGAGTGGAGGGATGGGCAGGACAGAGCTGTGCTGTAAACTGAAGTGAAACAATACTTTAAGCCCACCTATATCAAAGAAGTCACATGCATGACTTCACCAACGTGTTCCCATTTTACAGCCTGGAAACTGAGGCAGGGGCTGATGGCATGCCTGGCACCAGGCTGCAGGGGATCCTGGCACAGGGGCAGAGGCTCATCCCAAGTCCCTGAGCCTTCACTCCCTCCCTCCCCTGTTACCTGTCAGACTCTTAAATGCTTCTGTGTGCTAATTTGACCATAGTAAAAACAACACTACAAGGTGTTGCAGTTTGATGTATATGTACAGACTCCTGAAGGGTCTGAATCCTGTAGCTGAAATATTTGCAATGCAGATAAAGGCAACCTAGAGCCAGTAGTGTGTATTTAAATCACTGCTCACCCTGGAGCCACCTGAACCATGACCCCATCCCTTACACCTCCAGTTGTTTGCAAAGCCTTTCTCCACCCACCGGGGATTGTCGGTTAGATATGTGTAGAAGTTCTCAAATTAATTTGATTTTTGGGGGGAGGCAGAGGGATATAAGAGAGGGGGTTTTTTTGTTTGTGTTTATTTCTCCCCTCAGAGCTGCCTTTCATTGCACATTTACTGGTTCTGGAAGGCAACACCCTGCTGACACTTAGAGAAGCATCAGTGAATAAAGTCTGTTGTACAGGCTGCAAAGCCATCTGGACTTTCTGCTGAAAAGGTTGGACATGGTTTTAGGCAAGATTTTATCACATCTGAAAAAAAACTTCTGCACTCAGTACCTCTTCCAAGGTTGATGTCAGATATGTTGGGGATTTTTCTGTCGGTTGCAAAACAAAAAAAATGAAGGTTGATGTCAGATATGTTGGGGATTTTTTTGTCGGTTGCAAAACAAAAAAAAATGACAAACAGTTGGAAGGAAGTAAGGATGGAGATATAAATCTCCAGAGGAGGCTTTGTCAAAGGTAGTGAAGTATAAACAAAAAATAAATTAGTTTTGGTGTTATCAGAAACTGGACAGGCTTTGATTTGTATAATAGTTTGTCTGGGTTTCCAGACCACGTAGACAATGCTTCTGTGAGGCAAAGCACAGATTCACTCAACAGAAGAGATGAGAAAAATGGTTAAACAACATTATCACAGGAGAAGGGAAGAAGGAAGACAATAAGACAAAGGTGCAATGGCAGACAGCTTTGAAATCCTTTACTTCTTTGCTTTTGCAATTTTCAGAACTCAAAGCAGAATGTGTTACTTTCTGTCCATATTAATCAGCTCTTGAATCCAAGAATTTCGTGTATCCCTTGTGTGCTACACCCTGCCTGTCCAGGGTTTGGCAGGACAGTTTCATAGACCAGAAGGGGTAGCACAACACTGGTGTGTCAGCTCCTCCTTGCTGAGGATCCCCATGAGCCGAGCTGGAGAGAGAAACACGCCGAAAGTCATTTATTGGAGTTTCCTTTAGGTTATGTGTGGCTTAACAAGGGAGCTAACAACCAGCAATTACCTTCAAAACACACACTGGTGACACAGTTTTATATATTCTGGAAGCTGGCTATGAAACTGGATATTCCTCTTTTCTCTCTGAAATTGCTGTCTGAATTTTGGGAGATTCTTCCCCTATGGCCGTACAAAGGAGTCCAGATATGTAATGCCAGACATCTGAGAGATATTTTGAAGCATTATTCTTCAATAGGGTGTGCTGGTAAAAGAAATTAATTCAGATTTGTATCAGGGTTTGGTGGGGTTTTTTTCCGTAAAGGAAGAATTGTGCATTCTATTTCATGTCTTTGATACTAACTTACCTGAGCAAAATACTGGAGCAGGGTGTCTCTCTATTTATTTATCAACTATATAGAAACAAATATATTTACCTATCTGACACAAGTTTTATAGGGTCTGATCAATTTGTAGGTAAAATGCTTTGATATTTTTCTGCAAGTTCTTAAATAAATGGAATAATAATTTTCAATTTAATTACTGGGTCTATCCATTTATTCCTTGGGGGTTTTTTTCTTCCCAAGAAGCTCTTAATACAACTTTCCCATGATGAAAAATTTTTCTTAAGGATTTTATTTGCTGTAGGAAATCTTGGCTCTAGCTGAAAGCTGTGACATCACACTTAACTTTGGGCATGTTTTACACTCCTCTCCCAGGTATGCTCCCAAGGGAAGGTCATCCTGTGGAGGACAGCTCACTCAGTGCCACTCCACAGTCTCCTGACCTCATTCTCAGTCGTTCCCTGGGCTCTCTTGCTTCAAGACAAGTCTGCTGAGCCAATGGGTTTTGCCCAAGGGTGTTGTCATGAGGTTTAAAAAGAACATTCCCAGGTTTTAGGTGCGGACACTTGGTTAGGAGTTTCTTGACTGGAGATGGAGGGGAAGGTGATAGGGCAGTGATATTTGGGCTTTAGAGCATGAGCTAAAAGTAATTCTGAATTTTTAGCTTGAGATGCAGGTTCTTGGCACACATAAAACAATTAAACTCTTTCTTAATTTCAGCACAGGTATGTTCATTCCTTGTGTTTGTCCAGTAAGGGAGGGTCTGTTTGACTCTGGCCCCAGGCACACACACCAGTCCCAAATGTCTCTGTGGGTTCCTGGGTGGCTGTTAGGATTCAGGTGAAATAATGGTTTCTGCCTCTCTAGCACAAAGCCACTGTAGGTGATAAGAACTGTCTCTGCTAATCACACATTTGAGAAGAAGCCCAGAGAAAGGTGAGGTAACATGAAATGTGGTTTGCCTTACCACCCCTCTTAGCCAAGGGAAAGGTTGTCAGCAAGGTTACAATCAGATTTCGAGAATCATTATAGCAGATGACAGCAAGATCTTTTAACAACGAGAAAGGAAAAATTCCAATGTCTGTATAGTAATTGCCAAGCAATGTATTATATGCCTTGCTCTGCAGTGATTCAGAAAGTTGAGTCATGCCATGCCTTGCTGGGATCAGCAGTTCAGAATAGATTAAATTTGTTTTGGACACTGCCTGCACCCTGCTTTATCTAACAAAGCATGTGTGTGACGAGGAAGGCTCTTAATAGCCTAGACCCATAATGAGAACCACAAACACACAGTCATAGATTTTTCAAAGGGATTTGAGCAAGCACTGCTCTCTCCCTGCTTTGAACATTTACCCAAGAGCTGCTAAGTGGTTAGCTTTGAGAGAAGAGTGGACCTCGAACAGCCAACAGAATTGTGTGTGATGAGGGCTTTGCCACCATCAGTTTTCAAAGGATATTCATTTTCATGCACCTGAGAAAGACAGAGCAAGGAAACAGAAAACTGAAAAGATGTTTCTCAGATTAAGGATTGATTTTATTAGAGATGACTCATAATATGAATCTAAAATCTAGTTTTTTATAGAGGCCATAAAAGCCTTTTTACAGAGTTAGCCATTCCTGGACACTGGTGGCTTTATAGAGCTTTTATCTAGTTAAAGAAAACCCATTGGTGCTAATTTAATATCTGTAGTGTACAACAGCTTGACACCTGAGGCTTGTCCTGAAGCAAGCACTACTTCATTTTTTGAATTATTCAGCACTTGCAGCCAACCTTATGTGTGCCTCTGAAGGAAGAAGGCTTTTGGATTAACAATCAGGAAAAGGGAAGAAAAAGAGGCAAACAACCCCCCCCTCCTTTCTGGTGTTTGTTAGCAGGTGCAGTATTGACTTCAAGAATGATTCTGCAAAATTGGTATGGACATTCTTCATTACCAGAGCAATAAATGCAGAGCTGTACACAGAAGGAGCAGAGCTGGAAACTTAGCATGGTCTCCTTTAGGGAACAACTGTGCATGTCGCTGGAAAAGCTTGTTTCCTCTAAATTCATTTAACTGGTACTTACTGGTAGCATCTTTTTGGAGCAAGATGAATGCAGACAGCAATGAATCAACCACAAGTAGAGGGACTCATATGTTAGCATCCTAACATTAGCACACTAATGTGATTTTAAAGATTCTAATTAAACCTACATACAAAATGCTTTCCTACTAAATAGAAAACCATACTTTTTGAAGGAGCTGGGGCATTTGGATTTGACAGCATTTCCTGTTTCAACAGTATGCTTATTTTATGTGTTCTATTTTCTTTCAGTCACTCCAGGGGTTTCTGAAACAAATAAAAAGATACATTATATTATTTGATCAATTCCCTGTAGTCAAGGGATGTATTGGGAAAACAGACCGATTTTTTTCACTGTGGTTGTAGAATAAATTTCTCTTTGATCTTTATACTTCCCACTGTGGCTACGAATTTCTTCTGAGATATTTAGCACTGATTAATCTCATTTACAGGATCCCATATTAGTATTCAGGTAAAAATAACTGGTTTGTTATAGCAGAAATTACGTCATAGCTGTTGGTTTCTACACTGGTCCCTCCCCCCATTTCAAACTTCATATTTGTGTGCACAAATTCAACATTTTAAGAAAAAGTTCTATGAACTCTGGCACAGGACCTCTTTGCCAGTCATGACTGAAAATCTCACTGAATATATTTAAAAGAAAGTTTACCAGGAGACTTTTGTGGTCCCTAGTCAAAAATTTTCAGATCCAGTAGAGGACTTTCAGCTGGCATTTAGCCACTTAAAGAAACATCACAAGTGAGAAGTCTACTGCAGCCTTTAAGCATTGCTGGAGCATGTGCTGGGGATATGAACAATTAATCAAAATCCGATTAAATGCTTTTTATCAGACCTCACATTCTTTAGAACAGGATCAAATCTAAAACCTGAAGTCATTGGGAGATTCACCGAAGCTGGACCTTAACTATTCCTCCCATTCCACCTTTGTCTCTTCTCAGTTTCTCCATGCATCCCATATCCTCCCAGCTCCAGCACAGGCAGTGCTAGCGTTTTCATAAAGTCCTAAGTTTACTGTGAAACCCAAAAGATAAATGGCTGAAAGAAATTTTCTATTCTGCCTCCCGTTGTTGGGCCTTTCGGGGCATTTTAGCTTTCTGCTGCCTGCCACACTGGGACTGTGTTCAAAGTCTGCCACAGCAGCCAGCACAGTGCTGATATTTAGTAAATGATCACTAATGATAGAAGCAATGGCATGGAGGCAAATATGTTTTGTGGGGCCTGGGAAATTAGCAGAGCAATCAGCCTCCAGCCAGGGTGATGGAGGAGAGGGAAGTAGACAGCAAATAATCACTCTGAGCCCAGGAGCCCATTGCACAGCCTGGATGAGCTGGCCAAGTCAGCTGAGGTCAGCTAAGTCACTGAGGAGCTCTCATGAATACAGAGCAAATGTGGAACGTTTGATGATCACAGAAATAAGGAATTCATTGAGGTAGCTTAGCATCATATGTAGCTAAAGCATTTGTAATAGGACTATGAACAGATGGAGAAGGGTGGTGAAAAGATTTTTTAGACTGAATCAATAGGACCAGATGATCTTCCTCATCAATCTTGATAAGAAAACTGTGAGGATATTCAGTGTCAGAAGTGTGTTACTGAAGTTTTCATTAGAAGCTCAGTGTGGAAATGTGTAACCAGCTGCTGCCCATGCATCCTTTGCAGCACAACCCCCATCCCCTCTGAAAAGCATGAGTGAGAAGACCTCTCTGAATCAGGGTGCACACAGGATATATGAACATGGTCAGCTAAAATTAAAACACATAGCCAGACAAATAAAACCACGTCCATCTAAGATAAGACAAAGCCCATATACGCCGACCCTGAGGGATAAGCCAAAACCAGACATAATGATCAATACTGCAGGAGTTATGATCAGAGAGAAATAATTACTGCACATCTCAAGGAAAGAGCCATGATGAATTCCCTGGCAGTGCCTTGTTCTTTGAGTAATACTCTGTAAAAGCCTGTGCATGCTGGAGGAAGGTTGAGTTATGAGCGGCTCTGGACTGAAGCCTCCAGCCTAGCTGCAGAAGTCCTTGCATGACTCTGGAGAATATCACCACTGTCAGTGCCATTTGCCTCTCAGTTCCCCTGGAAGGTGGGTAAAACTTGCCCCTTTTACTTCTGGAGAAGGAGGATTCCTAGCACAGCAGGTGTTTTGCGTGATGGCTGTCGGGAGGCAGGGCAAGGAATGAGCCCAGCCTGCAGCCCCAGCCTGTGGCCCCCTGCCCTCCTTCCTTCCACAGGTCACCCTGCCCCTTTGTTCCTCTGGGTCCTTCTTCAGCCCTCTCCACCATGCTGGGGCAGCTCCTGGCACTAAATTGATGCCAGAAAACAGATGGTGGAGGGCAACCCATGACCCTCGGCTATTTCTCTTTTCAAGGCTGCACCTTGAAGATGATGTAGTAGCTGGGAAGAGCTTGACTAATTCATTGACTCAAGGGTACAATCACTTAGCAATGAATCTCCAGCTAGCTACAGCAAACTTATTTACAAGCCTGGGAAAAAATGTGTTGTGTAGCAATTTGCTACACACCCTGACCAGGAGCAGCTCTTCAGGATTGATCTCCTCTGTGCTGTTTTCCTCCCCTCCCATTTAGACAGTGAGAGTTCTCTGCAGGAAAAAAATACAAACTCCCACTGTCAATGAATGTGTGTTTCCCTCTTGGACAGTAAAAAGAACTAGGTGTGCTTCTCCTTTTATCTGTGAAGAGAGTTGTGATCTTAATTCAACCTGATCCCTATTCATTGTGTTCAACATTTACCCCCAAATGTCAGTGAGATTCTGGAAAATAAAATACTTGGGAGACAGGAGAAACAGAGCTCTTGGTGATATCTGTATAGTAGAATATTTTTTCCATCCATATGCAAATCTAACCTTTTTGATATTTCAACCCTATAAACCCTAAGACAGGATTTCAATAGAAAATGTTTACTAAAGGCTTTCTCCTTTATAATCTATTGATTTTAATATCCTTACTATTCCTGTTGAATGTCAGTTTTACCCTGAAGACTCCCACTGCAAACTTGAACACATTTAATTATTTATACCATTTGAAATATTAGTGCTGAGAAATTGCTAAAAGTTTTTGGTTCTGTAATAGTATGTTCTAAAGTTTTATTTTCCTTTGTGAATAACACATGTAATTTGATATGGTAATCAAGAACAAATGAATACTTCAGACAACACAGTGCAGTTTTAATAGTAATGACATCTATTTTTCATTTTTCCAGCCTCCTTGTATGTTAAAATATAGCTCATCAAGTAGTGCAGGATCTCTCAGTCTTTTTTCACAGCAAACAGCTTAGCATTATGTTTTCTTTCTTCTGTCAGCTGCATGAACAAGAAATTTGCTTCCACCAGTGGCAGTCAGCACTTAGGTAATGTGCAACTGAGGGCAGATTTGCCTCTTGGTGGGGGTCCAGCAGTCTTCTTTGCCTTACTCATATCACTCACTGTATTCACAAGGGCAAAATTTGGATCTCAAAGAAATTGTCTCTGATACAAATATCATTTGTACAGAAGAATCTATGTGAGAACCTATTAAAGGTAAGACTTAGATAGCAGGCAAACCGAATCAGGGGATTTGAAAAAAATCCCTCAGCACTTGGAAGGTCAGTTCTTCCACAGAGCTGTGTTTTTTATGCCCACCATCCACCCAAGGCCAGTATGGCTGAGCTCACCCTGTCTGGCCAGGCCATGGGCACGCTCGAGTTCCCATACTTGCCCCTTGTCCAGAATACTTCCAGAGGCTTCAGTGGCAGTTTGTATCAGACCCCAGTTTTCCAAGGGGATTAAACCTCTAAGCATAAGTCCCTCCTAGGTCTAGCACTCCAGCAGTATTTGAGCATTATCATCCCATGTATCTTGGCAAAAGTGTTTAGAGTTCTGGCAGTCTGTATCTTTCTATTTTCTTCAACTCTGTCCCCCTGCCCCAAGCTGCTGTTTCTCTGCCATGACATGACCAGAACAATTGCACACACCTCTATTAATTGCACTGAATTTCTCTTTCACAAGGAAAGTTTCTACTCCTCTTTTTCCTTCATCTTCAGAATTTTTTCCTTTTTCTTCTACCAACCTGATAGCTGTTCAGAAGCTGCCAAGATGTACTTGTCTCTTGTATTTACTCCAGATGGAGACTTTTATTTTCGCTTATATCTGGCAGTAGGAACTCTGGTATCACCAAACACAACTTTTTTTCTGAGGTTGTTTTGATAGAACAAAAGAACTGTTCCTTTTTTGTAAGGTTTATAAGCTATTTCTGATGCAGATAGCAAAGTCTAGCCTGTATCCTGACAGTCAGTAATGTGTACAATAGCCATAAATAGTTGGATTTTTCTGGTTTATAGCCCATCAAGGAAAGACCATCTGGATATGTATCTTTCAGTAGTCTAGAATTAATGTTTAAAAGTAAAGCTAGAAAACTGTTGGAATGAAATCTCTGATTCTAAACTGTGCAGGGGTAAATGTACTCTCTTATTTCACCATATCTGTCCTGTGTGCATTGGAGATGTTTGTAACCAGTTTGGGTTTCATAGAAGAATTGACAACCAGTCCAAAGGCTCTAAATAGGCAGAAATGCTGTCACTTATTTCATTGCACAGGACTAGGTCAAGCCAAATAGCTGCTCTGGTGTGTGCTAGAGGGGAAGACAGGGTGCTGTGGGTGTAAGTAAGGAACCTAACACCATACCCAGCTCTGCCACGGGGCCAGCTTTCAGGGCCAGAATATTGAAGGCTCTGAAATTAATGCTGAACTGCAAAAATCAATCCTCAGGGTATCAAATCTCTTATAGGGTGGAGCCATGCAACTCTCACTTCTTATTTTTCTCCATCTTCAAAACTAAACTGCTCCTTTTCCTTCTTTCTGTTTTACTTTGGAATATCCATTTGGAAATTTAGGGCAATGTGATAGCCTGGAAATGACCTCTCAGACACTGTTTCTCATCGTTTTCCAGCACTCTACATGTATTGACATACGTCACTCCTTTCCTTCTGTTGGTTTCACTGGTTTCCTTTTAAGCCACACATTCAAGACAAAAAAATGTTTGCCTGACTTATTTTAGCTAAGAGGCTTCCTATTTAATGTATTTGCTGTTCTTTAATGTCCCAGGTCCCTCCTTGAGATCAGCAAATGCCGAATTTCTTATCATCCTTAAATGTTATCTGAAGTCATGTCGTTATTTTGCCTTTAGTGAGTGTCTTTGCTCTCTGGCTTTGGAACCTACTGCCAAATGAAGTAAAGAAAGCTCTGACTGTGGGGATTTCTAAATCCAAAGTTAAGAGTTATTTGTTCTGTTTAGCATTTTTTAAATGATTCTTTTAGGAATTGTATGTGCCTCTGAGCTAATTAACTCTTAATGAGCACAAAATGCCCTGGGATGCAGATTTGGAGGGTAAGCTAGAAATGCAGGCATGGATTGGACTGCAGTACTGCAGAAGATGAAATTTATGATTTGATTCTTTTTTTGAATGATGGTGCAGATATTTTTCTTGAGATATTCTTCCCCCCCCTGATTCTTTTAGGAATTGTATGTGCCTCTGAGCTAATTAACTCTTAATGAGCACAAAATGCCCTGGGATGCAGATTTGGAGGGTAAGCTAGAAATGCAGGCATGGATTGGACTGCAGTACTGCAGAAGATGAAATTTATGATTTGATTCTTTTTTTGAATGATGGTGCAGATATTTTTCTTGAGATATTCTTCCCCCCCCCCCCCAAGATTTTCTGTCCACCATATGGGGCCCAGTTATATCAGTCCTGCAAATACACTTTAGTTTTCCATTATGGATAAAGTCACCCTTCAGTAGGGAAAACAAGTAGAGAAACAAACTTCCATATTATGAAAGACAGGCAGTGTTCCAACACTGAGCACTAAACCAGAGCACTGGGAAATCAGAACACCTGGCTGTGCCCAGCTCTGTGCTATTCCCCTGGACCAGTCCCTCACTCTTTTAGTGCCTTCACTTATTCATCTGTAAAGTGACTATAATTGCATTTATATCACAAGGGTGCCTTGATGCTTGACAAATGAGAATTGACCCAAAATTCATCCTTTTGGAAGCACTATACCTTGCTCACATGGTAGTTGTGGACAATTAGATTAGAAGAGGTATAAATGCAGTGAAAGTGAAATTCCATTTAGGAATTATCAAACTGTTCTTGATAATTTTTCTTAGTTTTCATCTAATTCTAGTGTATCATTTTGCCTGCATCTCCCAGAAAGGGTTTATATGACTCTTTCCTTCTTTTGCAACAAGTCAGGGTATTTTATTCCATGTTATTTTAAACTGTCTGTTTGGGCAAATGGTTTGCTCCCAGAATAATACCTTAGAAAGCTGCATTTAGCAAAACAAAGAAAAATTATTGTGTCAAGGAAATCCTATCCTTTATGTATTTGAGCAAATTGCAATCACAAGGATTGTACACAGAAAAAGATATTCCAGGTTTTATGAAAAGGGATTTGCCTAACTGTTGCTATGTTTTATTTAATTAGATTTTTTTTTGTATTTGCTAGAATAATATTTTGAAATTAAGCTGAATTTCCTCAACATACTGTAGAAACATATGGTGTACAGCCTGCAGAGGCACTTAATGGCAGTAAGTGGTACTGGTATTTGTGAATTAGAACCTGCTTTCCCCTGAAAAACAGCTCTGTTCTCCCAATTTAAAATACTGTGTTTTCACCAACATGTTTTCATCACCATTACCAGTCTGGGAAGTGAAAGAATGGATATGATCTTCTTAAATACATTTCCTTATTTCCAAACGGCTGTGGATGCTTCAGGATGAGGGAGGTGGTGTATTGGACTCAGCCTCTCTTCCATGTGTGCCATCAACCCACTCAAAGAAACCAATGTAATCAAGGGGGGCAGTTTTAGCAGGACCTCCTCCCAGGCAGCATATCCCAACATCAGAAGAAAAACTGGAATTGTTGCTTGGTCTAGCCACTTTTCCTAACAAAGGTGCTATCATCTGGGGCTAACCAGATTTCAGGGTGCCAGGAGGTCTCTGCCAGCATTCCAGGGTAAGCTCCAGCCCCTGGGAACTGCTCCCAGGAGGAGGTGCAGTTACAGCTTGGTTCCCCACAAGAAATCATATGGCTCAGGAAAATAAAACTCTTTGGATGTTACTTTTTAATGTTCAGACTTGCAAAGCACTTTAAGAACAACTCATGCTTACAAGGAGTGTTCCACTGGCTTATCTCTAACGTATGCTCGGAAGACTCAGTGCCAAGCAAAGTGCAGAGATTAGGTAAATGAAAAGATCCTAAACATTGCAGCAGTGAATCATTCCAAGTAGTAGTGTTCTCGGGAGCACCAGAGCTGGTTTAGGTCGGCATTCATCCATACACAGCTTGCAGAATTCACTTTTTAGACCTTTTAACCTCTGTACTTTAGTAACTGGCTTCCCAAGCTTTTCCTGGTGACTGCCCCACTCATACCCCTTAGACCAGTGTCTAAGAGACTGGAAAAATGGTCAGCCTTGAAATCTTCTCCCTTTGCCCCTAATCCCAGTCAATATGGGTCTCAGCTTTAATGCTGTTAATTTGGCCATTTCTGAGGGTGATGTAGGTAGTCAAAGGAGAGATAGTCACTGTATCTTTGCTCAGGTAGGTGGTGTCTAATTCGAAAAGGGACCTCTCAGCAACTGACAGCAGGTGACTGATCTGCAGAAACGCCAGGTGCCTCAATCAAAGAAGTGAAAAAATTCTTTCTGACTGTGTCTTTCAGGATTTTGCCGACTCCATATACCAAATGGTTGCACAGAAGTTCCAGGAACTGACAGACAATTTCACTTCCATGCATGCACGCCACAAAACTCTTGCAGGCATTGTGATGACCAAAGGTAAGCTATCCTCTCATTTATTTTTCTCTGCCATTTTTCATGACTAAGTAATACATTATTTACCTGGTCCACAATATTGAAGGATGACTTTACTCCCACATGGAAAAATAAATAGCAATGCAGTGAAAAGAAGCATTAAATATTTACATCTCAAGTAAGTTCACAGAAAAAATATTGGCAACAGAGTTAAAGATTTATTCGTAAATATGTCCCTGCGTTGTTTTGTTTACTGGACAAAATGCAGACCTCTCTGATTCTGTATTTCCTTATAGACAGGGCGGTTTAGTTATGGATAAAAGTGGTGTAATTTATTAAATGCTTTCTTATGTCTGGAAACACCAAGTTCTTGTTGTACAAGGCTATCATAAACCTTGTTTTAGATTGACAACAGAAGCAAATCTCAGTCTTCTCCTTTCCAGTCAAAAGAACCAAACCCAGAGCATGCATAATCTTAGCTCTGTTCTGCCCATGGGAAATACCTGTCAGCAGGGCCAAAATTTGCTATTCACTCCTGTTGAGACTTCACTGATGGACACATACTACGTGGAAATCTTTAGTGCTTTGATGAAACTGTTGCATAGATGGACTTTCTTTCTTTGCAAGCACATCTCAGTTGAGGCACCTTGGTATTTATGAGGATGTCAGCAGTGGAGATGCTTCCATAAACTTCATTCTCACTCAGACCCATAGAGCAGTGGATTGGGTATAGAAATGGGAGGATAGAGGGGAAAGGCATGTATAATTCATCCAGCCTTTCTTACTCCTTCCTTTCAACAATTACATTAGCTAGATTCAACAGGGATGGTTGTGAATATTGCAAGACAGCAGGATGGAGACAGGGTTTTCTGATGGATCTTTTCCAACAAAAGGACCTAAACACGGCTGAGAGTTCTGTGCTGAGCAACTTATTCTTCTCCTTTCTGATGTGAAAAGAATAAGTTGTTCTTTCCTGACATTAGGAGGTGAGAAGTTGACCTAAAATTCTTTTAGACCTCTGGTTGAAACTGAATTGCGCCTCAGCTAAATTCGCTATAGTTTTTCTGAATCTGCCTTTTATCTAGGATATGGATGTCTTCCAAATTTTACGTGCTGCACAGACAGTGTCGTACAAGCACAAAACATGGTTTGTAAGTCCTACAGACCACAGCAGTCATATTCAGTATGAAGAAAAATAAAAGGAAGAGTGTGATTGCTTTTGGGGTGTGAAAGATGCACACTGGACCCAGCATACCAACTGCCTCGTCATAGTCAGGTGTCTTGACTGTGGCACTCACTAGATTTAAACAAAGTACTGTAGTTTATTTAAATGAGCTCTTTCCAAGCACAACCACAAGGAAGAATGTTTAAAAATACTTTTTACAAAAAACTAAGTTACAGGAGCCAAGAACTGTTGGGTTTACTACATTTCGGGGGGCAGGGGGTGTCTGTACTCAGGTCAGCGTCCCCGTTCAGTTTTCCTACACTCAGTGTGAGAATTGTGAGAATTGTCTGTAGGAATTTCATCCCGTTCCTACCTTGCTGAAGAACTACTCCTGCATTCTCTAGCCCAGATCTGGACCAGCTTTATAGAGCACTGCATCCTTACCCAAAGAGGCAGATTAAAACTCCACATAATATGAGAGGAGTGGTCACCAAAAGCAGTCAAACTTTCAAAAATCATACCTGCTAAGTGTGTGCTATGGGGAGGGAAACAGCACTTCCAGACCCCTGTTAGCCTTGCTGGGTAGTTGGAGCTGTCTGTGTCTCTTCTTTGGAGAAGGGTTGAAAACATCCTCATGCTCTCTGTTTTTTTCAATGAATCCCATGCCCTTAGTGGGGTTTTACACATTTGTGTTTCACATTTCATCTTTGTCAGCATTAAGACAAAGTATAATTTTACTTATATTCACAAATCATTTCCCTCATGGCTTTGTTTTTAGTTCTGAATTCTCTTTCATGAATTTGTTCAATCTGTCAGAGATACAATTTGTCAGTATCTTCCTTGTTTTGTGGAGCACAGAAAAGAAACTTGCAGATATAAAGTGATTCACAGAAGATGCAAAGCTAGAAACAGCCTTTTCTTAGTACATTCTCCAGGAAGATCTGAGTTCTTTCCAGCACAAGAATCTCAGCCAACCATGGCAAGATGAATCATTTGCCATTTGTGTCATTATTTTCTGTATTGAAGTTGAAGATTTCTGGTCTGTTCCTAACCATCATTCCCAGAAGTAGCAAGGACCTTGACAGACTCTTTTCAAAGATGGCACAGACAGGTTTTCCATATCAAACACTGAAATGAATACCAATTCCCTGAGTTTTTAACATAAAATTTGGCAGAAACCCTCTTAGATCTCTGCAAACAATTTGCTAATGATACAAACAAAAACAAATCTGGTAATGTCACGTTGCATTCTGTATCATACACACCCATAACAGACAAAAATTGATTTGTTTTTACCTTCATTTCAACTTAATGTCATCCAGACTAGAAGCAGATTTATCTGTGCTTGTACAGTTTTCAGGCAGAGCTGGTAAAAAGCACAATGTGATTCTGTGATAACTGCTGTTAAGATAATGCAAAATCTCTACAGACGAAACAGAAGTTTGCAAGATTGGCTTTCTTTTTCTGAACTCTGACATTTTTTTTCTGTCATTTCAATTTCCCAGGGAAACCAAAGAGAGTTACATTTGGGCACTGTAATTGACTTATGCTGTGGCACCCAGGGCAAATTCCAAAGTATAAGAAAGAAAAAAGTGTAGAAAATGATGCTATTTACTGGCTGTGAATTTTCTGCAGTAATAAATTGCTAGTCAGAAAAACAGGCAGTCAATGTATTTAGAAATGCTTTGCTCTGAATTGTGATGACAATTAAAATCTCCAAGCATTTTTGTGAAAGTATTTTTCAAAACATTTGA
Organism: Acanthisitta chloris; assembly: GCF_000695815.1. Taxonomy (NCBI): domain Eukaryota; kingdom Metazoa; phylum Chordata; class Aves; order Passeriformes; family Acanthisittidae; genus Acanthisitta; species Acanthisitta chloris. The sequence continues at coordinate 49,447 of NW_008661299.1, forward strand.
TTAGTGGGCATAAAGCTAATCTCAGAAAAATCTGCCTAGATACCAGATGATGTGATCTTATCTCATGTAATATAATAATTGAGTATAATAAGAATTTAAAAACTCACATAACAGATCCTGAACTAAATGTTTCAAAAAGATGAAGTAAATTATTGTTAAATGAATCAAGTTATTATAAAAGTTGAAGCAAATTGCTTAATAGTTCTTCAGTTATAATATATTTGAAATATGCCAGTACTCTAACACATTCTAATTTTGTTGAAACACACTCAGAGTAGATTGTTCTATCAAAGATTTTTTGATTGACTCTAGGAAAAATTGTTTAACAAGTAAGACAGTGTATTCAAATCTTCCACATACAGCAAGATATCATCCAAATAATATCTTCAAGTAGAGCAGTAAGCATACTTGTTTTGGTAGCATAGTATTAATATGAGGACCTGATTCTTCCTGCACACAGAGAACAGTAGTTCTCCTGATTTCTCTGAAGATATGATGGGTTCACGTGTGGTAAATTAAGACTATGAGTTCACCTGTGTGAAAGACAGTCTGAATAACACCATGTCAAACCCAAATCATCACCTCAGAACAGATACATCCAGGCATGTGATGCATGGAGTTAAGTTCCCTCATAGTGTTATGTGTTTGTGACTAAAACACAGCTGATAACACCGAAGTTCTGGCTATTGCTGGACTGACCTTGCAAAAAGTGCCAAGACTTTATCTCCCTCTCCTATCCCCATCCCCACTGAGTAAGCTGGAGCTAGGCAAGAGTCTGGGAAGGGACATAGCCAGGACAGCTTTCCTCAGCTGATGGAGGGAGCATTTCTTGCCACAGGACACCATGGTCATCAATAAAAGTTCAGGGAAAGAAGGAAAAGGGAACGACAATTGGGTTTATGGCATTTGTCTTGCCAAGCCACCGTGAACTACCATTGCCTCAAACCATTAGTCTTCTTGCCTTCTTTCTATTTTGTCCCAGTCCCACAGGAGAGTGGAGTGAGCAAGAGGTTGGGTGGGTATTTGGTTGTTGGCCAGGACCAACCAATATTTCATTTCAGGGTGTGCAGCAACAATAGCTGTTTCTCGGTGTTTTCTGTTGTCATGGTGACCCACCATCTCCCCCTCCCCCTGTCTCCCAGATGCAGTTTGAACATCTTATTTTGACCCACTGGTCTGCTGCACCTTACTATTGAAAAGTTTGCAGGGAGAAGGGTGGGGGGGGTTGTTTATTATTAATAGTAGTATTATGGTCTATTGAAAAGTTTGCAGAGAGAAGGGTGGGGGGGTTTGTTTATTATTAATAGTAGTATTATGGGTATTAGTATTATTATGTCAGTTGATGCATTTGAAAAAATCAAGGGCAAGCGAGCTAACATTTTATAGCCCAGAGCAACAAATGCAAAACCACAGCAGTCTCACTTAGCTCCAGCACTGATCCCCAGTCACAGATTCTCCAGGTGACAGGAGGCCAAGGAGCCGCTTACCGCGCTCGGCCAAGAGTGTGGTGGCACCACGGGTCACCCGGCAGGGCGAGCACCAGAGAGGGTGGGCAGTGCTGCCTGTCCCCCAGAGCTGGGACAGGGCAGGAGGTGTGAGCTGCACACTGAGTGCTGCACTCTGGAGACTGGTGCCATTTGCACTGTTTATTGACACCATGGATGGACTTTGTGAGCTCTGAACAGTAAGGGCATACACTTGTGCTCTCCCTGAAAACACTAGGTGCAGTAAAGAATTCCTGTCCCTCAGTGTAGAGATGATCTGTTATTGCTGAGGTCCTCTTTGCAAAAAAAAACCAAAAAACCGACCTCCCATAACCATTAAGGACAAAAGGAAACTGCTATTTAAACATTATTTTCCCATTTGTGTTTGACAAATCTTAGCCGTTTAAATACTGATAGGAACTTTTTGCCATGCTTTCTGTTAAAAATGAAGCATTAAGGAAGCTCAGTCCTTTTCATGGGAGCATGGCATTCATAGAAAAAGGTTATGAGTTGATTTCTCACTTCAATTTTCTCTCATATATATATTTATTTTTTTAGGCTGACAATCATTTTGATGCTAAAAGCAAATTAGGAGAGCTTCTCAGTTATCTTGTATGAAATAAAGATGAACTGGACAAAAGAGCCCTAAATAGCAATTTCATGCTGTGATAAAAGATGGGAAATTATCGTCCATGTCTCATGGAACAGATCTTAATCATTGCTAAATGGAATAACTGCAAAAAGCAAAGCTGACAATGCGTCTCCATGAATCTTTACAGTCACATTAAGACTCATAAAGCATGACATCTAAGTACAATCAAGAATACTGATTTCCAGTTGATTTCTGATCCTTAGTTTAAATAGGAAAATTGTAAAGTAGTAAAATTCAGGCCCTGTGTAGAGTATCAATCTGCTCCATCCCATGCTGCATTCAAGTGACCAAACCAGTTAGAGAGACTGAAAATGATTTATAGATTAGTGTCCAGAGCAGATTCCTTCAAGGCTCTCATATGCATAGTTAAATGGATGCTTAAAGCCTGGTACCAGTGCAGTTCAGTGTTTCAAAGAGAATTGAAACTTCTGAAATCGAAATTGGGTGCCCAAACTGCTGACCTCTCACGAGGGCTCTTCACCTTCTGCTACCTGATGCTCTTAAGGACATGGCACAAAGTCATTTGACATTCTTGGAAACATTATTGACTTCTTACATGTGGCAAGGTTGGCACATCACCACCAGGTGACAGGTTTTCTCAAAATATTTTAAAATAGGATAATAGATATGTAATTTGAAACCATGTGTCACTCTTTCTCAGAAACCTGTTTGCCTCTGGTAATAAACCTTAAACCAATAATCTTCATATTCTCTATAAATAATTTTGAACCGCATAAGACTCAGCTATAGCTGTGACTCTATTCCTGGATTTTGTAATGTGCATACTATATATGTATATATTATAATGAGCATACTAGGATTAATGCAGCTCAGCAGATTTAGGTTTCCAAATTGTAGCTCAAAGGATGTTTGAGGTTTTGCAGTTAAAACTGTGACTCCACCAGGTTCATCATGTCTATTAAAATATGGGCTTAGGCATACCTTTGCAAGTACTCCCCTACAAGAGCAATGTTGAGTATTTCTTCATCTTTTCTGCTAAATCAATGCTAAGGAATAGAAAGTATTTGAAGATAGATTACTTAGGAAGAGAAAATATGGGATGGGACACAGGCCTATAGCCTTGCACAGAGTGGAGGAAAAAAATACAGGTTCAGGGTCCTCTGTCTAGGCTAGATTATATATATTTTGCACAAAACAAGGAGAAGTGCATGCACCAGCTGGGACTAAGTAGATAACCAGAGCTTTACTTTTGGAGGTGAGCACCCCAACCAAGCACATCACATAGCCCCTCCTTGCTGTTACAGTCTAACCTAATTCTGTCCCCTTAGTCAGTCGGTGCCGCAGGTTCAGCGAGGAGAAAACACCTCTCACATATCTGCAGCTGTAGGCAGTTCCACATGAAAATGACCCAAATGGGAAGGGAATTGAGTCCCTCATTTTCCACCAGCTGAAGGAGCTGTAGGTGTCTGCAGTACATCTTACTGGCATCATCTCAGCAGCTTCAGAAGAAGACATCTGCCCTGCTGTGCCCACTGGTTCCTCTGGTTCCCATCTCAGAGCAGCCATCCCTTCTCAGACTCTGAGCCTTTTAGCCCTGACCATTTACTCTTTTCATTCTTTCCATTCTTGCTGTTTCTATTATATTTCTGATTGAAACAGTAACTGACACCTCTCAAAACCTGGATGCAGATGACACCCTTGCTCTGTGTCACATACAATGGCAGGAGGATGGGTATAATAATTAGCATAAAACATGGAAATTAAAAATAGGCACTTCTGTTTCCATCCCTGTGTCAAGCAAGGAGCTGGCAAGGTCAGACTTTCATTTCGCGCTGTTAAAAACCAAATTGGAAGTTGTCTGATTCTCAGTACCAAGAGTGAATCTCATCCTAACAACAGAAATTTCTTCAGTGAATAAAGGCTTTATGGCATCAGCCACTGCTTTCACCTTACAGGCTTAGCAAAACACACAGGAAGACATTTTTAGATGCAAGTACACTTAAGATTAAAAAATATAAAATTAAGAAGTTAAGTTCTTCCTGTACTTATCTGCCAAAATCCACATTCAGGATTTCATCCTTTCCCACTGCAATTAAGGATCTTAATAGCATATAAGACTGTCAATTTATTTAATGCTCAGATATCAGTGGCACAGCATTTATTAGAGAAACACAGATATCTGCAGTCAGGACTTGACAGGAAAAGTGCAGTTCAGTCCTGTTTTAAAATTAAGAATTATCTGTAAGCCCCTACGCATCTCTCTTCCTGGGGAGAAAAACAGTATTCAAATTCACATGAAAGGAAAGGACCTTCAAATAACTTTGATTCTGCCACTATCACTCTAGGTTAAAAAAAACTCCTCAAGAACTTGGTATGGGGATGAAGCATGCAGAGGTCTGGGCTGACTCTCCCTTCTTCCCTTCTGGATTTCCAAAGCCCACACTGAGGAGAGGAAGAGAAGGCAAAGGGCACTGGTGCTTGCAAGCACAGCACTGTCTCCTTCAACACCCCTCAGGGGCAATGCTGATGGGGTTTCATCCTTTCCATCTGCTGAGGGGAGGAAAGAAATGGACCATAGAAATTAGAACTGGGAAAGACTACAAAGTTGTCCAGTCCATTTCCCTGCAAGCACAAGATTGTTCCCCGTGGTGTGTTCCTGAGTGCTTTTTCCAGTCTAGATTTAAATGAAGCAATTAGCAATGGGGCTTTCCACACTAGCCTGGGAGACCATTCTAGCATAATGGACCTCATTGTTAATCATTTTCACCAGTTATTCGGCCTTTTATTTTCTGTGATGTCATCTCAGGACCCCAGTTGCACTGCTCTAAATTTAGTACCCACCTCTTTTCTTGGGGTTTGCACCCTTCAGATACTCAGAAACATTTATTCCATGTTCATAGTTTGCATATTTATTTTTTGTACTCTTTCCTCCTGGGTCAGTCTTCTCTGCAGCTCCCAGCAGTTTTGTCCCCATTTTCTTATTCCCATCCACTTTGGCAATCTCCTCACCATTCTTTTCTGAACTGGGAAATCCACCTTTTGAATGAGGATTAATGGAAAGACCTGCATAGGAATATCTTGCAAAATGGATTAGTGCAAGAATCCTTTTTCAGGAGTCCCATGATACGATCAAACAGTACGAAATGGGCTTGTGTCAGAAAGGGATTTTTCTTCCATAGGACCCGAATTTGGAATTTATTTACGAACAAACATCCTGTGGTTTTGTGGAGAATTTACTGTGTCTGTCTGTGAAAGGGGAGCCACAGCCATTCTCAGACTGCACCCTGACTCTTGCTTCCAGCACGGAGGGGTCAGAGATCAGGGTAGAGAGGACTGCAACTCTGTCCCCACTCCTTCCCTGATGAAAATGAAGAGCACTACAGAGAACAGCATTCCCTGAGCAGCACAGTCAGAGGCAGGATTACTCAACACATTAAAAAGGGGAGAAAATATGGGGCTCTCAGAGGCTCCTTCTACACCCTCTTTTCCACAGGAATACAATATATTCACTTTCACACAGTCCACAGTTTGATGTCAGGAAAAGAAATCCCTGTGCAATTCCTGCATTTCAAAGACTATCTTCCATTTATGCCCCCATATGTCTGTAAGCTCACTGCTACTGCTTCTTTATTCCTATTATTTGCTAGCTGTGTATTTGACTTTTGTTCAGACTTCAGCTATTATATTTCATAAGCCCTTAACATACTTCTTTCTTCTCAGATATCAGTCAGCCACTTCACATCAGCTGCTTCCATCCACCTCGGGGCTGTACTTTGGGGCACCCAGTTGCAAGTTAGGAGATACAGCCAGGGTGTTCACTGAAGTCCCAGGCTCCTCTTTGTCACTGAAATGATCAGAATCATCACCACTGGTACAATAGAAATTGGAGGGGAAAAAATGAGCTGCAGCTGAGTCTTTATGGCAACAGATAAGTGCATACTGTTAATCATATAATCATAGAATCATGGAATTTTAGGGTTGGAATGGACCTTACAGATCATCTAGTACCAACCCCTGCCCTGGGCAGGGACACCTCCTCACTAGATCAGGTTGCTCAAGGCTCATCCAGCCTGGCCTTGAACACCACCA
>NW_008661299.1:55646-69523 GCF_000695815.1 Acanthisitta chloris
TCCCTGGGCAACCTGTGCCAGTGTCTCATCACCCTTAGAGTAAAAAACTTTTTTTTAATATCCCACCTAAACTTCCCTTTCTTCAGTTTGAATCCATTACCCCTTGTCCTATCATTGCATCATTCCTAACACAGAGTCCCTCTCCGGCTCCCTTGTTGCCCCGTGCAGATATTGAAAAGTTGCTCTGAGGTCTCCACACAGTCTTCTCTTCTCCAGGCTGAACAGCCCCAAATTCCTCAGCCTGTCCTCACAGGGGAGGTGCCCAGGATTCAGTTGGCTTTCTGGGCTGCTGGCTTATTGTGAGCTTCTCATCCACTGTCACTCCCAAGTCTCTCCTCATTGCTGGTCTCAATTACTTCCCCACCCAACCTGGAGCTGTGCCTGGGATTGCCACGGCTCAGACGTAGGACCTTGCCCTTCATTTTGTTAAACTTCATGAGGTTTGCATTGGCCACCTCTCCAGCCTCTCAAGGTCCCTCTGGATGGCACATCCCTTCCCTCCAGCCAGTTCTTTATCCACCGAGTGCTCCACCCATCAATCCATGTCTCTCCAATTTAGAGACAAGGATGTCGTGCAGGACAGTGTCAAATGCCTTGTGTAAGTCCAGGTAATCATACCTGCTCTACACAGTTCTTGTCTTATGGCTACATATTCATTTTTTTGGAGTCATGAGTGTGGTTCTGTTCTCTATGCAGAGCTGGGGACAGCTCCATATGTCAGGAGTGCATATTCTACATCAAAACTGAAGGGCAGGGTACACCATGCCACACACCAGTTCCTCAATACTCAGCTCCCTCCTCACACATCTTGATTTCACTCCCCTCAAAACCTCAGAAAAGAGAGTTGTAGGTGTATCACCAAATTGCAGGGTGAATGGACTGATGGACCTGGGTAAACATCCCTCACTTCTAGCCATAGACCCTGTGCAAGTATTCACATGCAGGGACAATGGTTTCAACTTCCAGAGATGTGTCCTTTTCCTGATTTTTTTTTTTGAGGGAGAAGATGGGGAGAGGAGCTCTTTGCCTCTTTTGCAGAAGTATTTTCTATGGGACATTGCCCAGTCCTGGGGCAGCACACAGCAGCCCAGAGCCTGGCAGCACAGTCCCCACAGGGCTCTGCCCAGGCTCAGAGCACGTCCCTGCAGGCAGCTTTTGCAGCATCACTGCCCTTTCATGTCTTGACTATCTCTTATTAAAAAATTAAAGCCATGCTAAGGACGTGGTAGAGCTGCCAGGGAGGAAGATAAGAGAAAATAATGCGGGACTTGTCAGTGCTGTGTAACATCAAGAAATTTTCCTTCTCTAAACAAACCTGAAATGGAAACTGAACTTATTCAGCTATGAGTAGAGGGTATTAAAAAAAAACAAAACCAACCCTCCTCTGTGATCAGAGCTCAATTATGCTGCCTTGAAAATTATTCCAAATACACTTTTTTGCAGATAACAATAGACAATCCTTTTGACTGATTTGTTAAAAAAGGTAAAGAAAGAGCATAAAATTATTGCTTATCAGAGAGAGAAGCAGCTCCATTTAAAATAACATGAAATTGTACCCCATGAATTATTCACAAGAGCTGATGTTACACTATCATTATTTCTGGCTTTCCTTTTTACCATATAGCATTTTGCCTAAGTTGTGTCCCACCCAATAAAAGAGGTGGGGCTTTTTTAATTAATCAAACTTGATCGTATAGCATTTTGCCTAAGTTGTGTCCAACCCAATAAAAGAGGTAGGGCTTTTTTAATTAATCAAACTTGATTTTTCTGATTATTTTTTCTAATTTAAAATGGTTTTTTTTGAGCAGTGAGTTGCCTTCACGGTGTCATGTTGAAAAAGAAGATAGATTAGGTTTTTTTGAGCAGTGAGTTGCCTTCATGGTGTCATGTTGAAAAAGAAGATAGATTTCACTACCACAGGCAGGGTCTAAAACATGCAGTGCCATAGTTACTTGCATCCTGACTGGTGTTTCTCCACGTGTTGTGCCAGCTGCTGAGAAGCCAAAGTGTGATCCCAGTTGTATTCTGGCATCAGCAGTTGTAAACTGCATCCTGCTCAGTGTGAATTAAGCTCACTGAATTTCACAGAGTTCTCCTATATGTACCACCAGTGTGGTTTAGTTTTCTGATTGCAGGTAACAGTCAACACCTTCTGCAATTTTCTAGTGATTTTGATTTTCCTTTTCCAACACAGAAATATGCAGGGCTACAAATTCTGTATTATGGAAGTTCTAATGAACATAGCACACTAGAAGCAAATGTAACTATTGAAATCAGTGGAAATATTGACTAGACTAGCCAAAACACACTTGTTTTATTGGTAGAGCAGTGTCTCCAAGCAGATGGTCATAGACATTTTGTGTTTATGGCCATGAGTGACTTAAAAGCCCAGCTCATAATTGTGGTCCATAAGATGCCAGCTAGTACTCCAGATCCAACTTACCTGCTATGCAAACCTTCAGATATTTTTCTTGCCTATTGTCATTTCTCTCAACATCTTTATGAATCATTTCTGTTGCAAGCTCTGTGGCTGCAGGACTGATGTTTTTTAGGTCATGTAGGGAAGACAGCACTGTTTGCTTTCTATGTGTAATAGCTCAGGTCAATGCAATATGACCATCCATGAATATATTAACATTGAGACAGTTAACTGTTGCGAGGGAAAAGGCTAAAAAATTGCCTCAAAAAGTTTAAACATCGGGGAAAAAAAATAAGGCCCTAGAATTGTTCTGCTTGCCCTCATATGATGGGGAAAAAAAATAGAATAGAATTGTTCTGCTTGCCCTCATATGATTTGGGGAGTTTAGGCTGGCATTTCATTACTCATAATAAGAGAAATCTTACTAAGAGCATCTGTCTAGACCGTAGAAATCTGTCTACAGGTCTTCAGAGTTCATGAAGAAAAGCTGGCAATACTGACATGCAATGTAGACTATCCAAAAGCAGCAATCTAAACTAGGCCAGATGAATCATCTCCTAGAAAAGTTCCTCTCCTTCGACTATCAAGAGAGTCTACAGCAATTAGCTCAGCTACAGACATCTAAACTCTGGTTATCCAGAAGAGCTGAAATGAATCTCGCTGCTGGTGTTAGTAAACTGAAAATGGCTTATAATAAAATGCAGTTCCTTTTCAGCAGCTCAGCTATGATGTGAAAGCCTACACTATCACCATGAGACAAAAAATGGAGCATCATGGGGTTCAAGGTTTCCCCACCTGGCTGTGAGAGGAGCCCCTGCCACCCCCGAGCGTGGGCTCAGGCTGTCAGCAGAGCACCAGAAAGTCTCGTTACCTCTCCAGATCATTAGACTGGATCTGTGATGAAAGGCAATGTGTCATTTATGGGTACATTTTTGTTCCATAATGCAACTAATTAATTGACAGAATTTGTGAAGATGAAATGTGGTGAATTCCCTTTCTGCTCTCCCAGCTGTCCTTGTCAACAGGGCATTAGCCAAGATCCAGCCACTATGCTGACACAGCTCTCCAATTTCTTTTCCCCTGCTCCATTTCCTTTTCAAATTGAAAACTATTAGAAGTCTTTAGGCAAATAATAGAAACCTAATACAGGTGCCTGTTATAAATCGTTCACTAGTTACATTTAACCTAATGCCTCCTCAAACATTACTTTGCAGAAGGCAGCGAGGGTAGGAAATGCCTCATGAACTCTGACAATCAGTGGGTCAGGAGTTAAGGTCATAATAATGTAGTCCATTTCTCCTTGTTTGTCAAATAATCTGAACTCAGTTAGTTCCCTGGGTCTTTCATCTGAGATTGATTCCCCTCAGTAAGAGCACGAGTCTGGTGGAGAGCAGTATTCGTCGAGAGTCGTAGCCTGGGCAGGAAAGGTGCCATGTGGCTGGTGCTGCCATTCACAGAGGTACAGCTTTCCAGCATGACTTGATGATGTGCATGGTCCAGATCAGCTACATGGCTGAAGTTAAATTGATCAATGTTTAGGAGGTAGCTTGACTCCCATAAATAGAAATCATTTGAGAAATTTGAAGTATTCTGCAGACAAAATAAAATAGGAAGAAAGCATTAATAACAAGAGTTAGTAATTACTGGTTTTAATGCAAAATAGACAAATGTACAGAAGTGCCTATTAATTCTGAATCATTGAAGCAAGCATCTATGCTCCTGAGATGGAGATGCTGCCTAAAATGCCGATGTGATTAGTCAGTTCTGAAATTCGCCTTCATCGGCTAGGCATTCCGTGTCTTATTCCCTGAGAAAAATTCCTCCCGTGTTCACTGAAAATAATATCAGGCATTTCACAGGGGATAAACCTCCAAGTCTGTGTATGTACCCAACAAGGCATGCAAGAGGACAATCTGTTAGCATATATGCTCCTGAACACGTCAGGCAACTGTCAGGTTGTTGGAAGTGTTTCTCCTCGTGCTGGGTGCCCTCGCAGGCAGCACTGAACAGAGCCACGTTGGTCACAGATCACTTTCCCCTTTCGGCTCCCCAGTGAGGTGTTAATATTTCAGAGCTAATGCATAAGTCATGTACACCTGGGTTTCTGAGTGTCATAGTACTGAGACATAACTCTTGGGTATTTCTGAGCATAGAGGAACATGGATTATTTTCTGACATTGCAAATGGAAAATACATTGAGATTTTTAATGTTTAACACTCCGACTGGTTCTGCAAATTCTTGGAATACCATTGCCTCCGGCCCCAGGCAACATCAAGCGATGTTCTGCAAACACCTGCACCTTGCCAAGACTGGCAGACACCCAAAGCAGTGTCCACACACGACTACCTTCTGGGGCCCCATCTCACTGAAAGCCAACATATGGAGTTAATTCACCCAAAAATGAACACCCCAAGCACATGGGATATTGCGGTGCAGGTGAACATTGTGATAGCAAAGAACATCAGAAGGATTTATATTATTGCTTTATCAAATAAGTATTGAGTGCCTTTCTGTTTCATTTGTGAACAAATGCAGTTCTCATAGAAAATTCTGACAGCATTCATCAGCTTACCCTCATACAAGAAAAGAGAAAGAGTGAAGTTTATTTACGGATAAAATACGAGAAATAATAAAGGGCATCACGTTGTGTACCGAAGCAGGGGTGAGGAAGATACGGCACCCGAAGAGGAGAAGAGCTTCCCCAAATGGTGTGCTCTGTGTTTGCAGAGCATGGTGCTTTGACTGTGAGGGGCAGGGGAGGAGGGGAAGCACACCAGGGGGATACTAGCGTGAGGAGGAGGAAGCTGTTATCTCAACACCCTGAGAAGGAGTGTGGACAGAGGTCCTCAGGGGCAGACAGAGAGGCTGATGGGGTTCTGAACAAGGGAATTGCCTCCTGGGGTACTCCTGCTGTGCTGAGGTAAATAAGACTCTGTCTACATTGATAAATAAAATAGAATCAGGAAATGGCTGATTCTTTCCATGGACCTTCCAATCAAGGAAAATGCTGTTTAGGAAAATATACACAACTCTTTGAGATGCTGAGTGGGACTCAAATGCCTCTGTTACAGGCAGTGCCTCACTAAATGTTTGGTGTTAGTCACAGATGGACTAACTAGATGTACGTGTGTTGGTCTAAGATACCTATTATTTTTCTCATGAAAGCAGTGACCCTAAAGCGAAGCAATTTTAATGTACAGAGTATAGATACTTTTCATGGTAGGAAAAGAGTCATTTGTCCACCTCAACTTTGTACCTCTCCAGTAATAAAACTGGAATAAGCACAAAGACTTTGTAATTGGATCTCTCCACTGCATTTCTCCCATATGCTCCCATCTTCACTTCTTGGGTTTTCAAGATTTCCAGCTCCTCTATGTGTTTTAAGAGCTACTCCCAAACATGTTTTTAGGGCCACATGTTTAGTAACAAATTTTTTTTAAGAGATACTCCCAAACAAGGTTTTAGGGCCACATGTTTAGTAACAAATAAAGATTAAACTTTCAGCACAGGCATACAGTGATGTGTACCTTGTCACTAGTACCTATAACCTCTGTGTGAGACTGTCACAACCAGAGGGTTGGGTGTGATCAACTGAGCCTTTCACAATACTCACACCTCTCCTACGAGTGTCACAATGCTGCAATGCCACAATACAACTAAACCTTTTGGGTTACTGATGTAGCTATCATATTGATATGGGCATGAAATAATTTTGGTATCACTTACAATTATATACATTAAGCATGACAACAGTGCTATAGCATGTCATCCACCACTAGTCCCAGTGCTCTGTGGAGATTATGAAGTACTGTTGATCATCTTTACTAACTGGGAAATCACTGGCAGCACCAGCCCTTTGTGTCTAAAGTATAGTTTCCTTCTCCATTGAGCTTTTTTCTCATATCACACCAGTGGATTTTTACAAGAGAACATGGCCCCAGCCATGGTGCTTCCAACCAAAACAAAATCTCTGCAATTTTGGTGTTTTTTTCTGCTATTCAGTAGGCTTCATCATTAAAAAAGAAAAAAAAAAAATTAATGTCAACTCTATGAAATAATTCCTAAAGCTGTTCTAAAGTAGCATCATAGAATCAGCATTACCATGGCCCATGGTGAGGTTTTTTCCATTCCCCCTGTGAGTATTTGCAGCCTCAGACCTGTCTTCATCACTGATTTGTCACACTTTGTGGTCTTGATTCAGTTTCTTAAATATAGACATGCATTCCACTGATTTGCTTTAGGGACTTCCATCTGAGATGAACAGGGAGGTTGCAGAACCTCCTGGCCTTCCCTTCACTAGCAGCCAGACATTAGGCAAGACATCAAGGGCATCTCAGGTGATGCTACATGGGCACAACCATGCCAACCCCAACAATCTGACTTGTGGTACTGTACATGTGTTTGCGTGCACACAGCCAGTGTATCAAACACCTGTCAACACTCTTAAGCTAATTTATTGCATCCATCAGCCATAAAAGTCCTTTTTCCCAAGGGCTGTTCCCTTATTCTTTTGTATTCAGAGAGATGCATCCTGAGATGTGTTTTTCAAAAGATAATTGTAGTTTGGGCTGAGTTCATTCTTAACTCTTCTTTGAAACTGTCCACAGGGCTGAATGAGCTACATTTTAAAGTTAGACCCAGATTCTGTTGAAGTCTGTGAGCATTTTGCCACTGACTCCAAAGAAATCAGGATTTAATTCTAGAAAGTGTCTGTCTGGATTAAGAAAGGCACATCTATCAATTGCCACCACCCTTATTTGGAGAGGCAACAGAGGAACAAATCTGGTCTCAGTGATGAGTGCTCCATTCCTGAGACCACAGTGGAGAAGGTACCAGTGTAGCTGCTCTTGAAGAAACCAAAAGGAAATGACTGAAAGTCAGATCTGTTTGGGTTTTTTTCTCAGTGATTTTTAAAGAGCAGCTCCAGAAGTGTTACTTGCATTTTATTTAGTACTTACAGTGCAACAGCAATGAAACCTAACATTACAGGGAGTGTGTGTTCCCACCAGAAAATGTCTTCAACAGCTCATAAAAACCTGGCCATTTATCAGAACTGCAGGAGATCTTTATTACCTCCCTACAGCATATGCTCTCCTGTGATGTAGTTATTGATTTAACAAGTAAACTTCGTGGCGAGCTTTTATCTTGGAATTAGCAGCAAGACTGAAAGAGAGCCCTTATTATTCTAATAACACTGAGATGTGAGATTCCTGCATATTCCAAAGGCCATATCATCACCTTAACAAGCATCCCATTAGGGTTGTCTGGACTGCCACATCAAAGCAGGGGCTGAGAGAACTTTTATAATCATTATATCATACTCACCCCTGGCAATTTCACTACCCTTTTGTTTTCTTTCCTACAGGTTTGGACATCAGGCAAGCTCAGGTTATTGTGCTGTCATCGGGTACCAAATGTATAAATGGGGAATACATCAATGACCAAGGGCTTGCTGTCAACGACTGCCATGCAGAAATTGTGGCAAGAAGGGCATTTGTTCACTTCCTCTACTCACAGCTGGAGCTACACTTAAGGTAAGTCAATTCTGTTGATTTTTGGGGGCTGTTAAATGGCCTTCAGTGGAACAGATCCATCCTCCAGATAATTGGACAATTTGTTTCTTTATGTAATTGTTTCTGAGTCTTTAGCTGATGAAGGACTTGCAATACAGTGCACAGAAAAAAACTGAGAGTTAGATAGTCTAAAGTGTTGGGTCATGAGCTCCTTTACTTCAGCTGATTTTCTTTCAGGAGCTATTAGATATGACTCATAAAGTTGGGTTTATGAAGCCTGATGATTTTGTACAAATCTTTACATGCAAGCTTGTTAGCATTATTCACTGGCCAGAGACTAGAAGGAGGTCATTTTGCTCACTGCACCCATTTTCCTGTCTTCCATACTGCTGTTGAAAAATCTCAAGGAAGTGATTTATTGGTCATTAATGCCTTCATTGACTCATTAGAGAACTAGTGCATGTTAACAGTACAGTAAACTTCGTGCCAAAAGTGTAAGATGCTGTCACTCACTCCTTCTTTACGATGTTTTAAAATCTTATAGCATGTAGAGTCCTTACAGTGGAGTTATTGTTCCTGTCTTCAACCAAACCCACCTTGTTTCCATTTAAATGGTTAATGGGTCATATGCTGCCTGGAAGATAGTAACAAATGGGGTACTCAGAAGTCTGTCTTGGTACCTCACTGAGCATGTCTGTCAGCAGTCTGGAAAAGGCTATGTAGTGCTTGCTCATAAGCTTTGCAGAGGGCACCAAAATGTGGGGAGGACCAGTCAATATGTTTGAGGGCTGGTCTGTCTTCCAGGTAGGTTGGAGGTGTGGACCAGCAGGAGCTTTGCCAGAAAACTCAATAAGGACAAATGCCAAGTGTCACTCCAAGGAAGGAATAATGACCTACAACAATACAGACTGGTGAGCAGCTCTGCTGAAAAGGGACAGGGCCATCAGGCAGTAGCATGCCTGGCAGCAGAGGGTCAATGAGGTCCCAGGAAGTGTGAAGAGTCACTCAAGGGATGTGATCGTCCACCACTAATCAGCACTCATTAGACCATATCTACAATGCCATGTGCAGTTTGGGGTCCCCCAGTACAGGACAGACATCAGCCAACTGACACAGACTCAGCAGAGGCCACCTGAGTGCTTAGGGGTCAGACCACAGAAGGGCTGATGGATGTGGACTTGGTCAGCCTGGAAGTGGGATGGCAGACCCAGCAGAACATATATCAGCATATGAGAGAGTCCTTAGGTCTTTATCAGCCTGAATTATCCTATGAGTCTATGGAAATTGAGCAGAAGTGACGCTGGGGTGGCATTTATTACATGGAAGGAACCAAGACATGAAGGAAGCAAGGAAAGAAAACAAACAAAAAATCCTTCTCTATGTCATCCTTTTGCCCTCCATTCTTGCATGCATATTCATGTGACTTTTTCTGAAGGTCATTAACCTCAGTGCAGAAGCTTCCTTTTACTTCAGAAGGTTTTGCATCAGGTCACAGGCAGAAGGATTAACCTAAACAGGATTGTGTGTTCTTGTAAGCACTTATGATACTGTTGCACTGACACAACAATGATAGGAATAATGGTTGTTTTCACTTCAGGCTAAAGGTGAAGACAAGAGACTATATTGAGTACATGAGTTTGGCTAACAAATGGGGACAAGAGCATTGTAGAGTTTAATAAAAAACAATATTGTCTCTATTTCATCTGAATTGCTTTCAAGTTTACATTAAATTATTATGTGTTCAGCAGTGTAGCAGTCCTAGTACTTGCTTCGTGCTAGGGTCTCTTGGGGAACAAGTGCTTACACTGTATCTTAAACTATTATATTGATCCACCTCCCTAACATGTTCAGTCATATTATTATTTTATTTGGATCAATGTTAACAGTCTTTTGCTAAGAGAATTCTCATTGCAGCATAAGCTCTGTTCACAATAACTTCAAATCACTCTGTTCAGCCAAGAGCAGGCACCATTGCTTCCCTGACCAGCACACACAATAAAAATCTCAACCAAAATTGTCAAGACTAAGCACCTTTGAAAGGCAGAGTTGGAGATCCTGTCAAAACAGATTTTTCTTTAGTCCCTGGGGAAGCAGAACTTTGTGCTATTAGATATTCTTCAATTCTATTATTTATTGCTACACACAGTTTTCTGCCATCACCAGGAGCTTTGCCATATGGTGACAAAACATGGAGTTTCAAAATGAAATAAAAAAATGCATTTTTCTATGCGTTGAAGTCGTATTTACCCCTTTTTCTCCAGAAACAGAGAGGCATCTGCTACTGGCAGATAAAAAGCACTTGGTGCTGCCACATAGCTAAATGGACAGTTTTTTTAGGACAGATATGTTAACTCAGCTCCACTGGGGCTCTGTGCACACCAGCTCCTCAAGCTTGGAGGAGCCACAAATGTGGGCTCTGCATTGTTATTCTTTTGCACTAACCTAGCACAAATTAAAGTCCTTTCCCAGGCCAAGAACCTGTTGTACAAAGTCATATATGAACTGATACCAAAAAAAAGATTGTTCCCTAACCCAAAAAGAGAATTAAAGCATCATTCTTGACTCAAAGAGCTCACATTTTCCATCATTCACTATGAACAGGCAACTTTGTTCTGTGGAGAATATTTTCCACATAACTTCCTCCCACCTAGCCCACCTGCTCAAAGTGGTCTCTGCATCAGGATTTCAAATTTCAGGAACCTCCAGTGCCAGAATTATTCCTCTATATAATGCTATTTTTGAAAGGGAATCTCTTTTCAAGAATTTACAAATACTACCATTGATTTCAATGAAAGTGAAACTCACTTGGCTGAGCATAGCTTGAAGGCTCCTAAGAGCAGGGACAAGCAGGCTGGAGAAAGCAAGGGCCAGGGTATAGAATTAATGGCCAGGAGACTTGGGTTCACTGAATGGAATTTGCTTCTTGGCAGTCGAGTGTGCCCAGATGCCCAAGGCTCCTTTTATCACCAGTGGAGACAGATGGGCATCTCTGAGGTGGGACTCAGCAGACCTCTTCAAGTATCTATTGGGGGTGAAATTAATTGCCATGTACTGGGGCAATTTTTTTTTCCATTTCTATAAAGAGAGAATGGGCAACTTCTTCAGATATTTAAGCTGCAGAACAATTCTATCCACAAGCCAAAGCTGCAGCAATATGTAAATTACATTTTTTTCCCTTCTCTTCTTATTGCTAAATGTTAGAGGTGTGACTTTTCTGACTTTTCTTGGGAAAGAGGTCCAGAATGGGAACTTTATCCTCTCTAAGAAGCAAGAGTGACAAATACTTCAAAAGGAAACTTTCTTTCAATAATTCATTGTCTAGAGCTTGAGTTAAATAAAAGCTAAAAGCACAGCTAAAACCTGACAACTTCTAACTGGTCTGATTAAAATCCTTAGCCCTCCCAGATTTCATTTTTATGACAACCATAATCCTTCAGTTCTCAAGACTTTCACGAAAGAGATGAGAAGTAAGACGCAAATTTCCTGATGTACAAAAGAAGGACAAGAAAGACCTTTTGAGAAGCTTTTTCTAAAAATCACCATCAAAAAACACACAAATGCCAGAGTCTGATTCTCTTGCAATGATGGCAGGAAAACTCACATTGATTTCAGTGCTATTATTTATACCAACTTGGCAATAGGAAAGAAAAGGCAATCCAAATGTTCTTTTTTAAAGAAAAATGAAATTAATAGCTTAGTCTTCAAATAAATCAGCACCATGGCAGTCTTGCTGCTCTACTGGCTCTGCAGGTGCCAGAGTGATAATTTTACCAAAAGGTAAGTTCTTCCAGTGAGTCAGATGCAAATCACTGTCTGTTTTATACATAAGAAGTGAGGAATAGTCTTCATCCAGTCCAGTTAAGGGTTTTTTTTCCAGGAAAACCAGCTGCAATTTGTACATCTGCTATTTCTGAATGGACGCTGCTCCTTCCCTTTTAAGCCTGATGTTAGTTTCTCTAGGATGCCATACTGTAGTATGTAGTACTAGGAACTTCTCATACATACATTTATATGTTAAAATCAGCTCCTCTGCTCCTCTTTTAGATAAAAATACCTTGTTTCAGCAAAATGCTTCATATATGTTAAACCATAGGTATGTGCTTAAGTATTTTCTTAAGTCAGCTCAAAGCATAGATGTGTTGTGCTGAATAATGGACTTAAACACAAGATTAGCATTTAGCACATTCTTAAATGTTCCTCTTGAATCAGCCTCAAATCCTATTTTTTCCACAGAAATTCGTAACAGGCAAAGGTTTAGGGGCAAATTCTACTCTTTCAGCCACTGCCAGCATTCAGAAATGACACTTCAGTGCCACCACCTGAGTGAATGGGGTCTGTAGGGTAACTGTGGATTTCTGTCTCCATTGCTTCATGCAGATGTGTATGACTGTGCAAAGGGCATTGCAAAGCACTGCTACTGCAAAGTCATCTCCCCTCTCGCAGCAAAAAACAGCTGTCCCAGAGAAAAGCCAAAAGTGTATTGGAGCTGGAGGAGAAGTGACTTTGCAGAATTGCATCTCATGCTTCACCTGGATCATTCTTGCAAGATCCCTGGGTCCCCCTGGACTTTTAAACGCCGTAAACATCCCATGCACAAGAACCTTTGCTAAGCCATGACAGATGGTATTGCAACCCAAACTCTTTTACAACAATACTCTCAGCGTTTTTTATTAAACCTATTCAGCCACAATGCAGGCATGAATAGCATGTTTGAGTCCAGCTCTCAGAAAACCATCCCAAAGGCAGGGCAGGATCATACGTGATACCAAGGATCTCAGCCTACTGGAGGAAGAGTCAAATTGCATTGCCCTCCAGACCTGCCATCTATTTTTAGAGCAGCTGTCTATCAGCCAGCCATCAGCCACAATGGCCACAGAACCTGCTTGGTACTGAGGGAGAGGTAAGAGAGCAAGGTTAATCAGTTAAAAACAATAACAGGATGGGAGCTGATCGCTGAAGTCCTGAAATCCAGCCCAAAGCATGACTGCTCTAGCCCTACATAGCAACTGTCTCTAAGTACTGCAAGCTGCCCCCCCACTCTGGTGAGGTTTAATGGAATAATAGCAGGCATTTGTACTGCACAGCTTTGTATTCTCCCAGCTGATTTTGCAGTGAATTATTTAAAACTACCTGCAATTGCACTGAAGTCCAAGCAGCAGGATTTACAGATATTTTATTATTTCAGAGGCTTGTATCAGGGTGATAATATAATTAGTACAGTTGGGAAATTCCACCACAGAGAGCAGAAAATGAAGGAGCTGCATGTGGCAGCCCGAGCTCAGCAGCCTTCCTGACAGGCGAGCTAATGTGCCTGTAAATTCCTCCTGACAGCAAACGCATCCTGGCATCAAAAAATGACAAAACACCCAAACCGTGCAAGAGTGACAGCCAAACAGCTCCAATAGCACAGAGGCTGCACCAGGAGAAAACAGGCAGAGGCAGCTTGGATTAAAGCCAAGGACTCACTCAGAGCCTGAGTAGAAAGCACCCCTGTTTGCACTAACAGGAGGCATAGAAACCAGCAGAAATCTCCTTGGTTAATGGGCTGCCCTATAGTGATTAAATAGGTAGGATTCTGACTGGTTAAGAGCATCCTAGGAAAATCATTACCTGCAGGTGCCGTTCTGTTCAGAGATATTTCTACGAAAACACTGGAGTTTTTGAGGGAAGGACCTGGCTGACAGAGGGAAAGGAGTGTCATCATAATTTCACTAATCACATTTTCACCTTCAAAATGATAATCATGACCATCACCCAAATGTACGTGTTAGAGGCAGCTGTCTGTCAGAGAAATCACCCGTGTCTTCCCAAATGTAAGTCATGGAAGGAACCACAGCGTAGCCTTAATGCTTTGCTATTGCTGCAAATGGCAGGACTGGGAGAGTTTGGCCTCCCGGGCAGCTGCTGCTAATGGAATATGTGCACTGTATCCCCATCTAGCTGC
>NW_008661299.1:69534-75550 GCF_000695815.1 Acanthisitta chloris
CATCTTAATAAGTATCTTTTTCAACTCAGCTGAGAAAAGCCCACACAAGTTTTATCCTCACTTCTTAGGATGGCTTCTGATTTCCAAAAATGCCAAGTGGCCAAGAGGACACTGCTGGCCTAGGTGGAGCATTCATAGATGGCTCTGATTAAATTGGGGAAAAGAGCAATCCCTGAGGAGCAGGGAAACTGGCAGCAGCCATAAAATCTGGGTGTTTCATTAGAGCCCCTTTTCTGTGGAGCATAGGAACACACATCTCAGCATTGATGTTAATGGATTTTAAACACGTGCCTAGGCATTGTGATGAGCAGAGCTGATGTGTTAACATGAGAGTCTAAGAGAACTTTGCCTTTTTCATGCACCAGAAACACATTAAAATCAATGTGTTTATGCATCCATGCATGTGAGGAAGGAGAGTTACCCTTCAAAAATCCACACATTTTATCATTAGAGTATATTCTAGGTAAGCAATTCTAGGCATATTCTAGGCACTTTGGCAGTTTTGACCCTCTTCCCACATTTCTTCACTTGGAGAAGCTTATTGTTTTTCTCTTTCTGTCACTAGGCAAAATATATGATGCCAGGTGCTAATACAAACAAACAAACAAGCAGAGGGAGAAAAAGAGAGAGAGAGAGAGCACAGAAATGTTTCTGATTTGGCATGTAACAAATGACCTGGAACCTCTTTTGTGATCTTAGCAAACGGCGAGAGGACTGGGAGCGATCAATCTTCATGCGATTAAAGGAGGGAGGCTACAGGCTGCGGGAGAACATCCTGTTCCATCTCTACGTGAGCATCTCACCCTGTGGAGACGCGCGCCTCAACTCCCCCTACGAAATCACAGCTGACTGTAAGAAAAACACATCTTCCCTCTCCTTTCTCTCCTTTGCATGGGTTTTGTCGTTTTGTTTTTTTTTTTTTGTAAAGATCAGCCCTGTCTCTTTTTGCAGGCAGAAAGTGTTTCACTGGAGGGCAAAAACACTGTGGACTTTGTGGAGTCTGCATGTCTCTACAAATGGTGCTTGGTCCCATGTGCTGGGGGAATGTGTGCAGGGAAAATCAGAGCTGGGCAAGGCAGTGATATCAGTGTCATATGATATGATATATGATATGATATAGCATATCTGTAGTGTTGATTGATGGTCAGACCCTCTCCAGATATAACCTGCACGTGCAGCAAATAATGTTAAGACAGTTATGGAAAGTATCCTTCCCAGGCCATCCTGCCTATGTCAAATCAACTGCATGGTCACTACTTGGCAGATGGGCTAGTTCACCAGGTCAGCCTTGGATCCCTGCACCCATACCCATGGCATTTAAGCAAACACATGCTTTTCCAGGGATTTCTCCTCTAGGGGTGGTCCTACAAATGAGGGAAACAAATCAGGTCTTGAGCCAGGATGTGCCACCAACAGACCTGCAGAGCTTGTTGTCCATGACAACGTATGCAAGGCAAAAAGCAAATTGACAAATTCCTAATGAGGTAACAAAATTAAGAGACATAGCATCATCTCAAAAACAAAATAAAATAGGAAGTGCTTATGAACATCAAAAAACAACAATGATTTTTGGTCTCCCACTTTATAGGTATTTCAAGAGATATATAAAAAGGCTTTCTATTTGGTGAAAGGCCCTTGTGTTTTCCAGAAGGCAGACTTCCTGGGCATCCCTTACTCGGCATCACAAGTGGAAGCACAAAAATCTGTAATTATTTTTAAAGTGTGCACCATTCTTGAGAGCAAAGGCTGTCCAGGCTGGTTCTTGCTCTTCCATGCATGAGGAAGCAGGTGCTTTGGGCAGCTGACAGCCAGTCCTGCCTGTTGGTAGGCAGCTGAACCCAGCCCTGGAGGTGAGCCCTGCTTGGCTCATCGATTGCTTCAAAGAACACAGAAATCTCCCAGCTCATCAGGAAATGCTACTTTAGATAAAATACATACAGAAAGCTGTGTTTAAAAATATATAGTCACACAATACCTGACACACACAGTAAACTTGTAGATAATCACCAAAATACTTTTCCTAGTAGTTATTCCACCAGTTATAGTCCCAATTGAGAAGCTGAGGCAGAAAAGGGTGTGTGGCTTTGCCAAGGTTACACAGTGCTTCAGTAGCAGGACTCATAATTCACTCTTTTAAACAGATGCCTCTGCCTTTGTCCTGCACTCATAAAATAATTTAGCACGATGTAGAAAGCCATGTTTCCAAAAGCTGTACTTCAGCGAGGTAAGCATTTCCTTTTAGCTCACATTATCCCAGAATCATCTGGGAAGATAAGTATTTTATGTTTATCATTGCGATCTTCTCTTTCCTTTTTTTCTTCCTAAAGAAATAACCTTTCTTTCATCCAGTAATGACAAGAAACTCCAGATGAATGCTGTTTCATTTCTTAAACAACAAAGAAGCCTCTCCTAGAGCTAGCACAAGCCATCAAACATTACTGATTATTCTCTAAAGATGCATTAACATTTAAAAACGGTGTCTCGCCATGTGGTTGCGATCTTCTCTTTCCTTTTTTTCTTCCTAAAGAAATAACCTTTCTTTCATCCAGTAATGACAAGAAACTCCAGATGAATGCTGTTTCATTTCTTAAACAACAAAGAAGCCTCTCCTAGAGCTAGCACAAGCCATCAAACATTACTGATTATTCTCTAAAGATGCATTAACATTTAAAAACGGTGTCTCGCCATGTGGTTTCTGGTTTTGAGAAGGAATATGATAAGCCTTTATCAATATAGGGAATGAGTAAAATCCACTTTTCAAATCCCCTTCCAAAAATTTCCTATTATCCACCGTGTCTTTCCAGCACCCTCAGGGAGGCCTCACATTTCCTTCTTATGCGCTTTGTTCTGGTGAGGGAGGAGGTAAGCCAGCATGCATTTGAAACCCAGTTTACTTCTTACCGAATAGAGCAGGTCACCAAGTTAGTGGCATAAGTAGAAGTCTGACCTTCCCTTCATAAGAACAGCTGCAATGCAGAGGAGAGGTCCAGGGACCCCACACCCAAAGCCAGGTTCATGCAGGAGAGTAAGAGATTAGGGACAAAGAGAGAAAAATTACACTTTGATTTGCAGAGATGCCCTTCTTGGATCAGAGGCAAGGTGACTTGTTTGTTGATACATCCTTAGGCAGCTCTCAAAGAAAGACAAAATCCAGTTGGACCAGGGCTGCTCTGAGCATGAGGGGATTTTCTAACTCCTGTTTGGTGCCTGTAAGTCAGGAGGTTGGAGGCACTTATGGGGTAACCAAGTGAAGCTGAAGCTTTGGAAGAGTCAGGTACAACCTGAGAGAGATGAGGAGGAGGCTGGGGGAGAGGGACTGGAGTAGGTGAGAGCAGGAGAGTAGACCAGCCACAGTCAGTGGCATGGCTGGAATAGGAAGCTGGAAAATGCCAGAGGGGGGTCAGACAGTTGTGAGAGGTTTTACAGGTTTGTCCTGTCTCATTCTGGCCAGTCAGTCTCCTTCCCAAGACTGTTTTCATCATTTCCCAAGGTCAACCTCAAGGTTATAGCACAGCTATATGGCAAAGAGACAGCATGTTTCCAGTATCTTCACAACTTTCACTTGTCCTTCACACAGTCAGCTCCTGTCCACACGTCAGTTCAGTGCAGGAGGTCAGGGAGCCTGGGACATCTCCCTTTCTGGTACCTTCTCCCTTTGTGTACATCTGAGCAAAGTGTGCCTGGATTTCTGACTTCTCCTGAGGAGAGTATCACAGTACCACGTTAAAGTGGGTTTCCCAAGGGTTCTAAGGGGACTGATGTTTCCCATTACAGCACACACACTCCAGCTCATGAGATGAAGCCGTGGGGGCAGCTAGTCCTGTATTATTTGTTGCATATTTTACACTTTCTTCTGAATCTAGGGCAAACCACAGAATAATCAAGTCCTTGATTTGCTAAAGCACCATCCTAGCTAATTTAGTGCTTCTTCACTCATTGGCTTTTTTTTCAAGTCTCTTGAAAAGCAAAGTGAATTGCTTAAAAAATTGAGCTGAAAAAATGCTATGCTTCCCATTCCTCCTTCTCTAGAAGGATTTTACCTCATTGTCCACCTTTTTTTCTAAAGATGTGCTCTCTCTTTTTCACTACATGGATTGCCAAAGAGGCAGAATCTGCCTCAGGGCTTGTCTCAATTCTTCTCCCCTGGGCTGCTTTTCTCTCTCTTGCTAACATGCCGTATTGCCTTGTGCCATTGACTCCTTGATAGCCCAGTTCCTGTTTTATCCCATGCTCCCTTTAGGTCTGAAACACACCATTGCATCTGCTCCACATGGGGTCTTCCTCCTGCTTGCCTATTAACCTACAGCTGTGCTGAAGCTCTCATGCACACACATTTGACAGAGCTCTCATCTAAGCAGGATCCACTTGCAACCACGTGAGCCAGATCATTGCCTTGGTAGGTGATGTGATGAGATGTGCACTGCAGTTTTCCAGGAGTTGGGGCACTGAACAGTACACAAGAAGACAAGTTTGTGCTCTCTACTTCAAGTGTGCTTTCACTGTGCAAACCTGTGCTTTCCCTGCTTGTGATTCTGGCTGCTGGATTTTACATTCCATTCTCAGAAGAAATGCTCACTGTTAACCCCAAAATCCAGGGCTGCCTTGAAGGGTTGCCCTGCTCACACTGTGAGTTTGCCCTGCTCACACTGCACTGTGTTCAGATGGGGCTGACCCAGATCACATCACTATGTCATCCCCAGATCAGATCCCTGAAAGTCATAGCCTGAGCAGACAGGATGGAAAGGGCCAGATTCAAACAGAGCCTTCTATGGAGCCACGTGATCTCCTACAACTGTCAGGAGACTCTCAACCCCAGAATTCAGCATTCAGGGTCCTGCAGGCAGCTGTCTAGACCAAAGACAATGAGGATGCTTATGGCAGCAACCAGGCTACAATCACTCCCAAAACCATTGTGTTTGTGGAACATTTCTGGATGTGCAAGAGGAAGAAACTTCTGCCTTCCTTTTGCCAATCCCATGTTTTGTTTAAACAGACAATTATGTTCTTTCGAGTAGATGGTAAAGGGGGAAAGCGTTTCAAGAACCATCTAAGTAACTTAGTGATCTGAAAAGAAATTAGATATCTGTAACTACAAGAAAATTCAGTTTCTAACAAATTGATGTACTCTTCCAATACAAAATCAAAGGTACCCATAGGTCATGCCTTGGGCTTGGACACAATTATTTGTTTCCATTGTACAAGCTCTGCCAGGTATCACATCTCTCCATCGTGGCTGCTGGTTTGCTGCAGCTTGAGAAACCATCTTGGAAATTTGTAGTCACTCAGTGCATGGAGCAGCTTCCTCCTAGGTTGTAAAGTTGATTTTTTGCTGATGAATGGTCCATCTGTGGAACTGGGATGAAGGTGCATTATTTTCCTATTTCTCATATGACTGAGCAGAACAATACCTTGGGGGATCTCAGAAAAAAATTATCATAACCATGCCCAGAAGTAACTTGAAAGAAAAAAAAATGCATGCACCACTGTAGGCTGTAGTGCTGAACACTGCCTCAGGAGAAATAATCCTAGCACTGGATGAATTATTGTGGTCAGTGCAGATTGCTTTGTCATGTAAAGGATGCTGCAGAAATTGCAGATACAGCACAAGGCTGTTGGATTACTTCAGGGGCTACGGAATTTGTTTTAAAGGAGGTGAAAGGAAATTGTCCATTCACTTCATAAAGACTGGACTTGGATATATCCTAAAGTTTTGGGTTCAGGTGTGGGCACAGCACCCTTTGTCAGCCTCCTTTAAGATCAAGTTCCACGGAAGCAACGACACCTTCCTGCTTGTGCCACTGACACAGCCTCAATTCACCAGGGTAAATACAGAGGAAATGCAATGACTTTCTCTAGTTAACTAGAAGCTGCTCTGTGAAGGAGCATATGTCTCTTCTCAGGACTGTTAGCAGGCATTGGGTTTATATGTAATTGCCCTTTTTTCTAACTCAGTCTTGCCAAGCTGCTGAAATGCTGTTTCAGTGTGACTGCTTCCACTCAAGTCAATTTGGTAGGG
>NW_008661299.1:75568-78698 GCF_000695815.1 Acanthisitta chloris
TAAATTCTCTCTATCACTTACACACATCAGCTGTGGCTGGGAGCAGAGGTGAACTGTACTCCTGGCCAGGATGGGCAAAGATGCCAGCAGAGCCCAGCCCAGGTGAAGTGAGTCTCTGTCCCCCCACGCACTGCAGGTCTGAGCAGTGGTCTGTTAGTTCAGGGCTTCCCAGGTGTGGAGGTGGGACTGAGTGTAGCCAGTTCAAAGGGGTTTTTCCCATCATCTAAAATAAGTCCATGCTGGAACTGTGGGTGAGCCACCTTCTTCTTCAGGACAGAAGTTACTTCATGAGAAGTGTGACTGAGAGGGATTGGTGGGACCCTGGGACAGGAGGGCCACAGTGAGGATGGGAAAGTTTGAGGAAGAGTGGGTCTGTGATGTTTGACTATTATAGGGAAGTGTGTGAGAAGCTGACATAAAGCCTGTGAGGGGTCGGGGGACAGTTTGAGATGAGTGGAGCCCCTCTGCTTCTTCCAATGCACAACTCCCACACAGGAGCTGCAGGCACTGGTCTGAGCCACCTTCAGCACTGCAAGAAGCTTTTCTTGCCCCGACATCTCCTACTCACTCTCTGCTCATCCAGGGTTGCAGGGAAAACAGAGACTGGAAAAGGGAGGAAACACTTGTACTGGGGGTACCAGAATGAATAGAGATGGTGATTGTCCCAAGCCCTTTGCTGTGAACCCTGCAGCCCTTCTGATGCCATCTGAAGGAAAAGCTGAAGAAGCAGTAGCTGTTGCATCTTGCTACTCAGATGGACTCATTGCTCAGACAGTGCAGCAGTGCCAGAAGGTCTACAAATACATAGTCCATGTGTTCTGGAAATGCCATCACTTTCGGTCAAAGGAAAGGCCTGATGTCCTACATGCCCTGCTGTGCTAAACCTTCTGCCAATCCCTAGGGTCAAGTCTAGTCCCTAAATCTGGCAGAAACCAGTAGTCCCCAGGCTTAGGAGAGCTGTGAAAACACTCATGGTTATATTGTTGGTATTATCATGCTAGATCCCAGAATGAACCTCTGAAAGAGGTTTTTGTTTTGCTACGTTGACAGTCCTGAAGCTCTCCGTACCAGTTAATCAATCTGTAAAAGTTAGCTATTGCTCTATATTCCATTACTAATCTCTACCAGGCTGGGTACTTAGGCATTTTGTGGAGTTTTACTAAAGCTGTCTAGTGAATAACCACTTCAAGGACAACTTTCGGGTCTCAAAGTACTGACTGGCTGCGAAGAAATTAAAACCTGTCAGGCAAATTTTTAAAATAAAATAATTGTGCAAAATTGGGATCTCATCCTTTATTTTTCATGTCTGCTGGTCATCAGCCCAGTAACAAGGGGTAGAAAAACCCTCTTTCATTTTGGCCCATGCCTAGTTCAGGGTGAGCTTTTTCATTCAAGGCCACTTGGAATCAAATTAAAACTCGAATCTGAGTCTCCCAAGTCCTGGATCAGTGCTTCAGTGACTTTCTTATCAGCTGAGCTAGACAGCTCCCTTTCTTCAGTCTTTCTTACAAAACTTTGTGAGAACTGATATATCATAAGAAAACTCTTTGGCTTTGACAATGCATTGAAAATGTCCCAATTCTCTCTCCTTGTGATATTCTTGGCTGTTTTTGCTTATTTGGATTTTGTTGTTTCAGGAGGAGTTTTAAAAAAGAAAATAAGATTTTTAGAAAGATATGTCTGTGCAGTGTGTGTCTGTCCAAGAAAAGAGAAAGAATATGCTGAAAACGATGGATTGCTCAGAGCCAGCAGTGGCCACAGCTTTGAAAAGCTTTCAGGCAAAAGCAAAATATATTTGTTAGGATTCAGGAAAACAGGTTTCCACAGCTATAATCAGACCCTAATTTTAACAGAGTGCTTGAATCGCCAAAGGGCATTGCACTGTATTTATTGATTCTGCTTTGTTATGGGTTTTGCTGCTTTGCAAAACACTGCGTTTGGATGCAATGTTCAGATGTGATAAAAAGGCTACATTAATCAGCAAAAGACCATGCCTGAGTGTCGTGGTTTAACCTCAGCCAGCAGCCAAGAACCACACTCACACTTGCAGAATGGTAGTAGAACATTTCACCAAGTAAAGCTCTTTGTCGCCAAATTTGTCCAGCCCAAGGAGTAGTGATGTCTGAGGTTCTCCAAAGTCTTCTGCAGCAGGGACAAAGAGACCACATGCTCCTGGACATAGCTGCCTCCATTCCACACCTGGCATCCCATAGCTTGCTACAGATTAATTACCTAATTAAGCCATGTATTTTGGATGGAAAATATCAAACTATAGTTGGGAAAAATCTCTGTGGGTAAAAGCTTCACCCACCAGGATCTAATTTAGTCTAATTTACTCTTCCACTGAGTGGGAATCACAGGTGAACTCATGAACTAGGTTTTATAAAGCTTGTCAGGCAATTCGAGGTCTAGTTAAGATCTCAGTGGGACTTCTGGAAGTCCTTAGACTCCTGGAGAGTTTCTTAAGAGTCTTAGAAGAGAAATCTGAAGCTAGCTGTATTAACAGTGACAAACAATTTAATTCTAACCATGACTCTGCTAGCTGCCTTCCCTAACCAACCTGAGCTACTTACTTCACTCTGGTCATTTCTGTTTCCATACCTATTAAACTGGAATCCAGCTGTCACAGCTCTGAGGAAGGGGAATTAATTCTCAGAGCAGAATATTAACGTGGAAAGCACTATATATTCTAAGCACTATTATAGCATTATTCAGAATAATTTAGTAACTACAACCCATAGATTTTTAAGGCCAACATTTCCTGATGATCTAGATTTAATTTCTTCAGCCAGAGAGCACAGGACTCTACAGCTCTAGAAGCTGAACTCGAATATATCTGGTGATAGATCAGGAACCATAGCCTCTCTAGATTCATGCGAACCACAGGGCAGCTGGAAATCTGTCGATATTATTGACATATTGCTGTTGATTCTCTCTCATGGGGTTCATGTTATGTTTTCATATTTTGCTGACTTCTTCTGTTTCTCTCTCATGGGGTTCATTTTATGTTTTCATATTTTGCTGACTTCTTTCAGAACATTGTTCTTAAGTCATTCTTGAAGATTTAAATTTCCAACCAACAGCAAAATCCCAAAGCCACACAAGTAACAGCATGTTTTGTTGGTAAAAG
>NW_008661299.1:78722-83319 GCF_000695815.1 Acanthisitta chloris
TACATTTGTGTAATCTTTTTGATTAAAATATGGCAGGGGAGAGACTTGTCACTAAGTAGGCAATTCCAGTGATGTTGACAATTTTTCACTCAAAGTATATTGAAAAGATAAACCCTAGCTTTAAGAGAAAACATTTTTCATGAGCAAAAAAGAGAAGATGCAGTGATGCATAGCTTAGGACATAGGTGAACAACTGGTCCCCACTGTCCTCCTACTCATAAAGCAGAGTGCTCTCCACACGGAGCCTTCAGCCACTGCACTGGCTTTGATCAGCTGCTGAGCTGGGAACCAGCAGTGTCTCTCCACACCGTCAGAGACCAGCTGGTCATTGCTGCAGACCAGCTCACCTGCTTCTGCGACTGGTGATGAGGCTTAGGAAGGCTTCAGAGGCAGAAATCTTCTCCATCACAGAGTTCACAGCACCAGCACAGCCTGTTGCCAGGTCTCTAGACTTTGCTCCGTGGGAGCAGCTGCACTTCCGAAACAACGGCACGACATAGCTGATTTTAGATGAGAGGAGCAATTAGTAATTTAAAATAATAATCTTGGAGTGTTTGAGTTGTGCTTTCCTTGATTGCCACATGCACAGAATCTTAATTCCACTGATAAATCTTGTATTTTTGGCTTCACCATACTAATGCTTTTCCATTCCAGAGCAGGCTGGAGTCTGCAGCCTGGGTTTGTAGGTGATACAAAGGATCTCCCCAACGTACCCAGCACTGCTCATTCCCCCTTGCCCAGAACAGTTATTTATGACTCTCAGAGGAAGCTATGCATGACTTTGCTGTCAATGAATTGTTTTAAAGTGAATTTTAACTACTTACATTTTGATCCTAGGGGTTCCTCAAAGACAGACAGTACAGAAAACCTGTTTGTAGGGTACATCTTTTGAGCTATTTCTCAGATTATTGGCTTTTCTCTTGAAGGGATTAAAGCCTGCTGAGAGTCCAAGGCTTGCTTAGAAGTTAGACCAATGGTAAAATGGGTTTCATGTGTTTAAGTGCCATTCTTTGTTCTAGCAGTTAGTTCAATAAGCACATCCCTGGGTCTGAGCTGAGCTCTGCTACAGCATGGTAAGCACCGCACGGCTCTGCGAGTGACCACATCTCTCCTAGGGCTGCATTCAGATGCAATAGGCCTCATGGTCTGTATTTAAAAGTCCTATCAAGACTTTAAGGGATTAATCTCAACATACTTTTAACCCAATTAAACTCTGCAAGACAGGTGCTTGTGTTCCCTCCCTGCACTCACCACAGAGGCAGCTCCACAGACTCTCAGACAAGGCCACTGCTTTTCACTGCCTTGCCCTCAGTGTGATGAATCACACCCTCAAAAGCCACAATTCAGTTTTTCATGTTGTGTGGGGACCTATTCTTTTTTTCCTAAATCCAGACTTCTTTCAGAATACTCCAAAAGTTTCTTGCTTTCCAAAGCTGATCCATGGCATTTCAGCCTGGGTCTGTGCTAGCCAGGAAAGCACAGTGCAGCAATGACTGATCTGACCAGCCACCCTACCCAGCAGAGGAGACACATGCAAAGTGTTCACTGTGCCATGGTGCTCACTTCAGCACCTCCAGAAATACTAATGTTGTACATTAATTCAGCATCTGCTCGAGGAAAGTGCATCTCTAATAGCCATCAAAATACAAAGGCTGCAAGATGTTAACACTCCTCCTTCCACCCCTTTGTCTCAAACTGCTTGAAGGAAGCTTTCTAAACCATGCTGAGGAGTGGAGGGTCCAGCACCGAGAAAATGCAAGATAGGCTGTTTTATTTCTTCCTTTGTGAGGAGGGAGCAGCCTCCACTGAAGCAGGGAGACAGGAAATGAAGCTCCAAGGCAGTCATGCAAAATTTCACACAGAGCCTTACTCGTACGATTCTGTTTAATCACCATCCATTTCCTCTTCACTCTTTAACTAAATAATAAATGTGGAGTGGCTTTTTTTCATTACCATGTGAGCCAGAACTGGTCCTAGAGAAAATAAACAGTGAGCTCTGAAATCAGTGAGTTTCACTGATTTAAAATACGAGGCACCTGTGTACATTTCTAATCCAATAATTAATAATCCAGCACCTTTCTATTTTAGGAACTCTCAGAGGTAATTTCCTCATCTGAGTGTAGCACACATCATAAATCCACTCCAAATGATTTTTAAATTTGTCCTTTCCAATTCCGATTTGAATTGACATTTTGTTCTGGTTGAAGTGGCATCCACAGAAGCCTTCTCCCCTGCAATTAGTTGAGATTAAGCAGTTGGAGAACCAGCACAGCAAAGATCAGAAATGCTTATAGTCCCTGATGTTTTGATCATACTGAACAGCAGAACAGCAGTAAGCTGCAGTTTGTGATTTTAAGATGCATAAATAAATATATTTCTGAGACTGCTCTAAAATGATCCGTAGCAGGCTGTGCCAGCAAGTGGACCCCATTTTTTACTGCTGGCAAGCAGCTTATGTGCTGGAGCCTGTCTGCAGCTTCAGAGCAAAACTTACAGAGCCTCATCTTTTCCTTTGTTCGATATTTCTATCTTCCTGTGCTACTTAATGATGTGCTAAAAAAGAACTCAGTGTATTTCAATTGCAGCCTGGATTTATTTAATCATTGGCAATCTGAAAGCATTCAGAGCTTTGGATTATTTGTATTTTATATAAATGCCAGAGATGGTCTTTCGGAGCATGTGTGTCGACTGCCCTAGCAATGTGAGCAGCCTGAGAAAGGCAGTATGGCACGAGGTTTGAGTCACACCCTATTCATTGAATTTAATAGCAGCTGAGCAGCTAAACCCCCTTATCAGGGTTATGAAAGTGTGTACCAGGGTGAGTGTACCCTGGCCACAGCTGCCTGAATCCTATCAGCCAATGCTGTCTGCTCGACTGCACCCTGAGCAGACTTCATCTGACAGGGAGCAAAGTTTGACACATAACTGAGTTAAGATGAGCATTTGGAAACTGAGACGATCGGTTCTTCCTAAATGCTTTTAAAAACTTTATTGTTCAGTTTCTGGTACTTGCAGGCCAAGGTCAAGATTCTGTAACAACAACCAGACATGGAGTACTTTGGCCTTTGTACTTCCTTTGGTCCTGAGGGAAACGGAGAGGAATAGACAGCCAAATGAAAAATTAAATAAGCAGACCCCCCAGACTCACAAAAGTCTTTTGGATCACCTTCCCCAAAAATTGTTGGCCTATGCTTTAAATTCCCCAAGTGCTCAACAGTTGTTTGCAGGGCTGCTGCTGTTTCTACCCCTGAACTGGTTCCTTATCTCTATCAGCATGTTACAGGATGCTTTCCCCCTCACTCCGTAACATATATATAGTGAAATCAAAGTCACATAAATGATGGGCTGCCCATCTTGTCCTGCGGTCACTAAAATTCCCCATCAGTTACATGTCCCTGTGCATATATGGAAATGTGAGTGTATCAACATGGTGAAAAGCCTGAAGAGACACCTGCAGGGGAGGTGCAGAGCAGGAGCTGAGGAGCTGGGAAATGGGGAGAGAAAAGTGTAACAGCAGAAAATATGTTTCTTTTTAAAAAAAGAGAAAGAAAGACCAGGAATTAATTTTGTCCTGGGGGATTTCCAGCAGGTGGACTCCTGTGGTAGATCTTTACTGAAAGGATAGCATCTGTTTTTCATAAATTGTTGTTGAGTAGTACCTTTAAATGAATTTGCATAAGAAGGAAGCATCATTATCTTCATGATACCTGTGGGAAAGCTTAGGAAAAGAGAACTGATTTGCTTAAATTCAAACTTTCTACCAGCCGAAACAGCAATAGCCTCTTGAGTCACTCTTCACTGCTTCCCTGGCAGAGACCTAGCTCTGCTGTGCCATCAGTTCCCAGTATGTGCAGAGGAAGGCAAAGTGGTTTTGCTGTCCATTTGTCACTGTTGCTTAGCTAGATGTGTCTGCTAAGCAGAAGTGATCACTTTCTCCTTTTGTTGTCCAAATTTCATGGTACCTTTCCCACGACTCTGTGGTTTAATAATAAAAAATGCTGCTCACCACTGTTTCAAGATTTTAAAAACTGTTTCCCTGCAGAATCCCAAGAAAAATATGGACCAGTTCCCAGATAGCTAATCCCATCCAAAGAGCATCCTCTGAATGATACTGCAGCAGGCATCCCAGACAAGAGAGATGTACAAAGGATCAGCACACATGGACAGGGAAATGGTTTCCTGACAGTGTTGGCACAACCTGGAAATTTGAGAGCAGAGGGATCTGAGATATTTCTGAGACTTTTGTGCTTTTGCTTATTGAAATTTTATTTGTCCATTGGCTCTTCCCAGTTTCCCCCATAACTGAAGTTTGAGAAGCCACAGTACTCTAAGTGTGGTGGTTACTGCAGTGCCTCAGTTTGTGAGGTTCTCACTGAAAAGTGGGCACAAGGATCCCCCACATCCCCTACTGGGATGTGGCTGCTGATGGGGATGGCAGTGCAACAACTACTGTTCCCCAAACCCAGATCCTACAGCAGCACAAACAAACCCTAAATATTCACAAACATTTTGGATATGATGAAGCCTGGGTTTGGGTGGAAATCGCTTTTGGCCATGGTCAACCAATCTATGGCCCAGCCCAGGTATCACACTCCCA
>NW_008661299.1:83365-91664 GCF_000695815.1 Acanthisitta chloris
CCAGTCACCTGTCTGCTGGCAGGTCACAGCTGACTCTGCTGTTCTACATGTGTTTACTGCCTCTGCTAAACCCAACTGGCTGGAACAATTTATTTTTCCATTCCCTTTTTGCAAACCATCCATTGGCAGCAGCCAAAGAATCCATTGCTTCCACCAGAGCTCACGGCACAGACAACAGCCATACAAAGCAAAGACAGTATAAAGTTGACAGAGGCAGAGAGTGGGTGACTGGGGATCGTGCACAGAGCCATCTGCTCATGGCCTGAGGTTCCACCAGCCCCGCAACCTCTGGCACACTGGGATTACTCCATCCAGGAACACGGGCAGCCCTGCAGTCTACTGAGGCCTGGGGAACATCCCCTTTGGCTGAGGAACATCACATTCACAAGCAGAAGCCTTCTGGTTCAACTGAGGGAGAGGCATTGAAAAATACACAGGACAGCTGGAAATATGGGCTGGAAATACAGGCCTCATGTCTGTAGAAGCAGCAGTCCTGTTCCTTGAACACAAAGGCCATCGTGTAGTCTTTCATTATTTTCCTTTGGACTAGAGGGACACTCTGAAAGGTCTGCTTCAGGGAGAAGGTGTCCTCCAGTGAAAGCCTCTGAAGGTAAGGCAGTGAGCAGACCCAGAGGATTTCCTTGCTTTTCTGTGCCGTTCTTTTACAACCAAAATACCCAGGGGTAAAGTAGCAGTGTGAGGGTAAGAGTGATTCTGATAATGAACATCAGTTTTTCTCTTTTCATGAAAATGAAGTGCTTTTGAAATGTCATTATCTTCTGTACTTACTGCATATCTGCAGGACCCAGTTCACTGCGGCACAGTACAAGTGTGTTAGCTCCTTGCCTAGAGGCAAGCTTATATATTCTATACATGGGCTGCCCTCATATATAGCATACCACTGAAGTGATAGAAGATACGACACAAGGCAGGAGGGTACCTCACTTCAGGGAGGCTGTAGAAGGAATTTCAGCAAGCATTGAATAACCACTAAGTTTTGATTGGCTTTTGATCCAGAGTGTAAGCCTTTAGCTTTGGAGAATTTTCAGTGTAATTTTGTGATAACAAATCAAAACCTAAAATTTGAAATTATTCAGGAAAATGTCACTGAATCACATTGTACTAGAGTATCAGATTGGTCTGCATCATGCAGGTGAGTCTTTGTTAACACTCATTGAACCAAGTTTTCCCACGTATTCCCCTGACACAGCTCAATCCTAAACAAGAAACTGGTCTTACTTTTTAAAAAGCAGAACACCTCTGCTCTTTTTAAATACAGAGCAAAAAAAGAAGGAGAACATGAGGTCAGTGTGTGCTGTGTGTAAGCTTTAATTGATGTGAAATGACAGCCGTGCTAGGGAGCACCTTCTTTTCTGCACTGTGCTGCTTTCTTGGGCTGTAATCTCATCTCATTTTGTATCCAATCTAAAGGACCTCCACAGGTGGTTCTGCAAATGCAAGCTATGGCATCAACACAGCCTCTCAGGTTCTCTTTAAAAACATTTAATTATTGCCATTCTTGTGTTTATTTTGCCCAGTGAACAGCAGCAAGCACATAGTGAGAAAATACCGCGGGCACCTCCGGACGAAGATTGAATCTGGAGAAGGAACGATCCCCGTGCGGTGTCGGAACGCGGCTCAGACGTGGGACGGCGTGTTGCTGGGAGAGCAGCTCATCACCATGTCCTGTACAGACAAAATTGCCAGGTACCTGACCTATCTGCATCGCAGCCGTTTTTGCATGTGGAAATGAAGTTTGATTCCACAGAGGACTATGGCAACTGGTGGGGAAGAGCTCGCAGGTGCTGACAAGCCCTACAGGAACAAAGACCTCCTTTGTATGCAAAAACAGACCATATAAATAGGACAGAATGTAAATAGGACAATTTCCCAAATTCTCCGTGGGTCATTAGTTGCTTATTAGAGGGTGACAAAAATATAAACTGCCTTTGCAGCTTTTTTTGCCAATAGAATTTCACTGTGCAAATAAAATACATCCACTCTGCTGTTCGTGGATCATTTACCCCAAAACTTGCAAACCAACCATCATACAGATAAACTTAGCTAGTCTGCACTCAATTGCATAAAGTGTCCTTGAAGCTGCTGGGAATATTCCTGCTATTTGGAATGCCATTGCAGAGCTCTCATGTCACAGCCCTCTCTGCGGGTTTCTGCTCTGTCCTGTAAATACAACATAAATTTATGTAGAATAATTTCCATGTAATAAATATTTCATAATTATCCCATGATAGCACATAAAACATAAACACATTCACCATTCTTAATTTATGGTGGTAGATAATAATAAATGATGGCTGTCACAAACCTAAATCAAAGTGTATGCACTTGGTTGCACACTTATTGCAGTACTAGTATGTATCTACACATACATGTACAGTTATCCTCATAATTATACTTATGTATAAAACATGCATTAGGTATAGATGCAGCTCTACATGTAAAATTAATCACATTATAGCTATAAAAATGTAAATACTACGATCAAATTCTCTACTGGAATATCATGCCTAAGAATAGAATTTTTCCAAATTCAGACACGTATGTACTCAAAAAACTAAACTAATTTAAGTTCAAGAATGGAAATATCACACTGTCTGTGGTTTTGAATGGCATTAGTTGGTGAATGAAACATCAGCTTGGCAAACACTATTCCATTTGTTATTGATGGTGCAGTAATGCACAGTCCCAGGAGCTGGTTTTCTCTAAGCACATCTAAGTACTTTCAGTGAATCCTTTCCTTGTTGCCACACATCTAAACATTATTAAAGTCTGTGAAGAAAAAAAGAATCTACCACAAAGCTTTCCCAAGTTATTTCAATATTGTATTAATTACTGCAATTTTTATAATTTATTTGCACTGTAATCCAAATGAGTTTGGGAATTTCCTAGCCCCCCCAAAAAAATTCAGCAATCATTATTCCCTGGTTTGAACAGCAAATGTTTACTCTCAGCAGTAAGGGACAGTTACAAAGTAGGAGGAGAATAGGGTTGGCTGTGGCATCTGCATTAAACTTACTCCCAAATTTCAGTTTGCCACATGAAATGCTATGAATTTTTTTTTAAGCATTATTAGCCTCACCTGTAAGGGGGAGAAATCAAAGGTTTCTTCGCCTGACCTTTGTTTCAGCACATGTAGAACTATTTTCTTCCCCTCTGGTCACAGAAAGCACAGGCAGGAAAGGAGTTCAGTGGCCAAGGAGATTGCTGTGTGAGGACCCTTTCCCACTCCTGCCCCACTGGAGAGATCTGTAGGTGGTTTCTGTGCTGTGCCAACCCCATTGATTCTATGACTGTTTGCTCTGCTGCATAGGTAGCTGACTCTTCAAATGTCTGTAGGATGCAGGAATCTGGTTACACATCATCTTGCAATGAGAAAAGACATCTCTGAAGCTGAGATTCATGTTTGTATAAGCAGGATTTGACAAAAAATTTAGCTTGTATACTTTGGATTTTACTGCTTGTAAAAGTCCCCCAGGAGCACTGGGCTATTAGAGAATGTTTCCTCTTGAGAATCTAGCCAGTAGCTGCTAAAATATACATCATTTTGCATTATTTGCAAAGGACATTGCTATCAGA
Organism: Acanthisitta chloris; assembly: GCF_000695815.1. Lineage (NCBI taxonomy): Eukaryota > Metazoa > Chordata > Aves > Passeriformes > Acanthisittidae > Acanthisitta > Acanthisitta chloris. The sequence goes on from NW_008661299.1 coordinate 86,963, forward strand.
ATATCAAAGACTCAAGAACATAGAGAGTGACTGAGAAGAGCGAATAATGTTCTGTAAATCATGTATCTAACGATTTATGGTCTTGCTTGCTCACAGGATAGCTATAAGCAGAGAGTGGTTTAATCAGATTTATTTGTTATTCAAAGGCATTTAGCAATTTTTATTACTGTCACCACAAGTTTGAGAGAATTTGATGTTTGGTATGCATTATTTGGGCTCTGTGGCTTTGTTGAGATTGCAGGATAAACAGCCTGGTATCATACCTGTTCCATCACTGAATTAAAGCACAACCTCTTCTGGCATGAATACTCACGTTATTTAGCTCAGGCAGGGAATTATGAGGTGAAATTCTGTGAGTGCATTATAAAGGAGGTCAGACTAGATCTTGGTGGTTCCTTCTGGCTTTAAAACCTATGCATTTATATGTGTAAATTTAAAGTTTGGGCTCTGTGAATCCCCAAATAACCCACCCTAAGAGAGTATCAGCTTTTACACACAACTTCTGTGAGCCTCACAGTGCAGCTGAAATGAGTTCAGCCTCTCAGTGCCATAGATTTTAGGATTAAACCACATTCTTTAGACCCATCGTTCATTAGTTACGCTTCACACCTTTTGACCTTCATTTTCCCCCATAATATGCCGTGCATACATTTGTGAAAAAGCAGCAATATCATGGGGAAAATAATTTTGAAAAGAATCATTTGTTGGGGGAAAAAATGGCCATTTAAACATTTTCTTGATGCTGATCATAACCAATATTAAAATCTGTACGTCAACAGACACATTACAGTCCTAAGAGAATTTTGGCTTTTTGTGACAGCAAACACATCCATGCAATGGGCCAAATTAAACTCCTTTTCATCTCCCTCTCTCACGCTAAGGCTGGAAGGAGGAGCAGCTTGTACCTTTGCTTATTATGAGGTCAGTGCAAGGTTAATGCTGCTGCTGGTGGAAGTCTCTGCAGTTGCTATTTGGAGACAGAGAAGTGTTTGAAGGAAAATTATCACATGCTTGCACATACACACAAGCACACACATTTAGGGGGAAAAAACCCCAAGGATATCTCTAGAGCTCAGCATCTCTTTGTAACTAACAGTAACCAAACATTAGGAAGGTTTGGCACTAGATTCTGTTTCTCACCCTCAGAAATATCCAGGACTGTTATGTGCTCAGGTTTCTCCAGGTGAAGGGGTGGGATTTGCAGCACCTTCTTGGTGCCCTGGGGCCTCAGGGACACTGCTGGCTGTGTCCCCTGTGGTGACATGGTCTCCCAGTGTGCAGAGCCAGCCCAGCACTGAGCCTCTCCTCCTGCACAGCACGCAGTGTGTACGTGTGCCAGATTTGCAGGTGCCAGTTCACACAGTCAGGTGATCGTATATATAGAATCAGAATTTCCAAATGTCTCTATTTCTTGTCCGTACAGCATAAAAAATATTTAAGTCTGTACAAAATATCAAAGAACTATGCATGTCTCGTAAGTCCATCACCCCCTGGGTAGGCTTGGAGGGGAAATTCAGTCTGTCTCAGAGTAGAGAAACTGCCTTCCCTTCCATATGCTTTGTCCTCTGGGAACGGTGTCTGAACTTCAGGCCAGTCTCCTTACGTGGTGGCTCATCCTCTAGGCCCACCATGCCCTGAGTTTGACAGCACACACCCCATTTCTGCATAAAGCTTCCTGTTCTATGCTCTGAGTTCACTGAGTTTATGCACCTCATATCCAGCACCTTGGTCCCTTCTTCTTTCATGCAGAAAACTGGAGAAATTATTTCGCCCAATGTCAAGCAATCCAAAACAGAAGGGTGTCCTTCCCTGTATAGCTGCCCAGAAAGGTTTAGTGATTGCCATTGCCCATGTTTAGGCAGAGAATGGCAATAGTACTGGGAGAACATGGAAGAGGCCACGGTGGGACTCCGTGGCAGGGCAGACCCATGGCATAAACAGACATTCCTGCCACATGTGGTCGGGTCAAGTCCCACGTCGCCACATCATCTCCACTACCATGTGTGCAAATTATCTTGAGGATCTTGGTGCAACCGTTCAACACTAAGGTTTATTCTAAAAGTTAGTTCTTATTTGCATGTGCCACGAGAGTCAGAGTTCTGCATTGCACTACTCTTCTCCAAACCCTCTTCCCTGATAGACCTTAGCAAGGGGATTGCAGACCTCGCACCACGGCGGGGGCAGAGCATGTTTACACTTACTAGATGTCCAGCTGATGTATTGCCTTTGGAGAGATGCCAGCCTTCTGTGCAGCAAACCTGCATCTCCACACACTAGCAGTGTATGAACTTCCTTGTAAATGCATGTGCTGTGGCACTTGTCCTCTTTCAGAAGTCCCTTGCAGGATGCAGACTGAGGAACATACTTTGCATTGTGCAGGATTTGGAGGGAACAATCCTCACAAACATTGCCTTTATACAGCACATAAAAGCCAGAATTCAGTGTTTATTTTGTAAGCTCTGGCCTTCAAATTGTTTTCTTACCACCACTTTTCAAAAGGTCACCTTTAAAAGACTGTGTATTTTCTTGCCACCAGGTTAATGGTCATCCACTTCATCGTGCTTCACAAAAACAGTGACATTAAGCCCAGGGGTTAAATAAGACCTTAAACATCTAAATTATACCTCACCTGCAAAGCAGCACAAGTGCTGCCAAAGGGCCTCCAAACTTTGCATTACAGCATGGATAGTCTATCCATGTCCCATGGCTAAGATTTGTAGATTATTTGGGCCCACAAACCAGAGAATAGGAAAGAACTTCTTTTGAGAATATGTTCAGAGTATTACAAGGTAATGTAGCCCTAAGGCACTGTTTCAGGATTTAGCAGTGGGAGTCTGAAGTAGCATTTTATAAGATGAGTTGAGCACATTAAGCTGTATTTAAATGTAGCATATAAAAATGCAAGACTAAAAGTCAGTGTTAGAAATTGGCATTCTTAGATCTATTTTAGTGTTAGCCTGTCGACCAAAGCCATTGTTAACAGAAGGCTGAGCCTGACAAGGTAACTCTTAAGAAAAGCTACTTCAAAGGCTGCATATTAATGCAAATGAAAATCAATTAACACAGCTAGATCTTCAATTAGAGATGATTTGTGCACATGGTTTGTAATTCTCTCTCTTAACCCCTTTCTGTGTGACTGAGAGTTCAATTTCAATCTTTCACCACAAGGTATGTTCCAGGAAACATGTATAAACCACCCACTGATAAAATACAGATCAAAAACTAATGCTCTAGTTCCAGTTTCCAAACCAATAATAGCTAAATGGTCGTATAAATAGGAACACCACGGGTGTTCTGCTGAGCACAGGCCACCCTGAATAACAATTTATGTTGTGTGAAGCATAGCTGGAAATATTGGTAATAGAAACTGTGGTACAGGAGGTTAACAACACACCAAGTGGATAAGACTGAAAGCTTTCAATAATGGCCAAAAAAAGTCTTTTTTTATAAAAAAGCCGTAACAAAATAAGCTTTGAAATTCATCATCAGTGCTTTTTAATGGGCAAGGTGTCCAAAGGTCCCAAGGAGACACTTCAGTCTCTGAGCATCACTGGCAGGTGATGCTTAGAGATCAGATCTCGTTCTCAAGATCTTTTGAAGGGTCGTGCAAATTTCTCTACATCTCAGTTTTGAAGGGGTCCAAAGGCAGGAACTTGTCAGCCTTCAGCTCTGAGTAATGCTATGTGCAAAGCAATGCTAGAAGCATCCAGCAAAGGAGCTCCAGGTGTCACACCAGAGCTCAGCAAAGGACGAGGAGCCGTGTGCTGACCTGAGCAAGGCTGCAGCCCTCTGCACCCCCAGGGTTTGCCCCAAGCATCTTCCTCAGTATTCTCATCATCCTGTTGGTCTCAGGGAGGAGCTGTAGACAACTTTCCTGGTGAGGTGATGCATGTGGAGACTGTGATGTGGTTGAGACATGGGGACACATTTCCCTGCACACCTTGTCATTGGTCCCGAGCTGTCAGGAGTGTGGGAGCTGGGGAGGAGTCTCTGTGGGGTCTCACCCTCTGCCCACTCCATGTCCAGGACTGGGAGAGCATGGCATTTAATTAAAGAAAGGCTGCCTGCTCTGGGATGACTCCCAGCTTGTCGCTGGCATTTCTGTGATTGACAAACAGGCAAAAATATATTTATTCAAGGATTATCTATATTGAAAACTGGACGCAGGATTTTGTCTTTGTAAACAGTGCAGTAATATCTGCTGTTTGAACAAAAGACAGGGTATACTTTCCTTCCATCTAAAGCACCAAAAACCCCCATATTTGAGTGAAAAGGGGAGACATTCTGTTTTATTGATCCTTCTTGCTGAAGATTTTGGGGTTTTAAAATAAGATCCGTGACTAAGGGAGCAGTGGGTTGATTTGCACTTTATTGGAAGGGTTATTATGAAGCTCATAGTTATTAGAGAGATGCATGTCCTTGAAAACAGCCCTTAAAATCTTGCACAATTAGGAAAATTCAGAATGATCCAGTGCATTTCCTCATAGCGAGAAAAGTCACTTTGAAATATTGAGAACCCAAAATGTAACACTGCATTGCTCTGAATAATAATTTTATTTTGAAAAGCCACATTTGAAGAGAGCACTTTGTTACAGATGGGAACACAGCTACTTTCATGGACCTAAATTAGGCTACAGAGAAATAGCTCCTTCAAAACGGACACCCCTATTGATAGTTTCACTGTTGCTCAACGGATCTTTCC
>NW_008661299.1:91675-102040 GCF_000695815.1 Acanthisitta chloris
ACAAATGATCGATGTTCATATATCAAAGGAACAAGTCAGTACATTAGCCATGTGTGTTGGTCAAGGGATGAACAATACACAGGATGAAAGACCTTCCCCCAAATAATTGTCAGTTAAATCTACTGTTTATGCAAAATGCAGAGCTGGCTGCTCGCCAAGGTAGGTCTCTTTATCCACAGAAAAGCAGCAGAATGACTAACTGAAAATTTCTATGTTCATATATCAAAGGAACAAGTCAGTACATTAGCCATGTGTGTTGGTCAAGGGATGAACAATACACAGGATGAAAGACCTTCCCCCAAATAATTGTCAGTTAAATCTACTGTTTATGCAAAATGCAGAGCTGGCTGCTCGCCAAGGTAGGTCTCTTTATCCACAGAAAAGCAGCAGAATGACTAACTGAAAATTTCTCCCATCATTAATGTGTTGTTACTGTGCTCTGAAGGACAACAGCAGCAGTGCCAGGGTCTGGTTTTGGCCAGCTCAGCACAGGAATCCTCCTTTCCTATGACTTGTGCTCACTTAGTAGACTCCCATACATGCTCAGGGTTGTTTTCCAGAGAGAAACTGTCTAAACACTTTGATAAACCTGGGCTAGACTTGAAGGAAAGCTCCTTCTGAGTTTCGTCATCCCTTTTCTCTGACTGGATTCAATTAATGCTGTGTTGAACAAGGAGGTGGCCGTTGTACATGTGGCAGTGCCATCACCTTCATCCTTTTTCACACCACCACCGTGATGGTCACCTGCCGTGGCATTGCTCAGGAGGACATGGCAAGCAGTTCCCCCACTGAATATTACCTTTGCAGTGTCAACACCTTTCCTGATTTCTCTGTCCTTCCTGCCTTAGGATGCTGTCTGGCCCTGGGACAGTCTCTTTTTGCACCACATGCTACACATCAGGCATGCCTTGCTCTTGTGCCCTGTATTCTTTCCTAGATTTCTTCCTTGTTTTTTCAGTCTGGTTCTTCTGTCCTGTTTGTCTTGGAGTCAAACTAACACCCTGGAGTCAAAAGCATGGCTGATAGACAGACTTCATTGCCCCCTACACCTGCCTTCTTTTGGAATGGGACAACAGGGCTGTGCCAAGGAATAACTATGGCATACAGAAGCCATGGACTCTTGCAGACTTCAGTAAATCATACTGGCTCTCTGCCCTGATTCCCCAGGGTGCAAAAATGGGGCTTCACCTCACAGCAGCATTGCAAGGATTAATTCATGTTTATGGAATGTTTTCAATACATACGGGGTGACCCCATCATGCTTGTATTATGATTTCCAATAATGTAATTCCATTGGCATTTGAATCCCTTTTTACACTTGGATGAATATGCCCAGAATTAGGCAGAGAATATCTCTAAAGAAAAGGCAGGTCCTTGTGAAGAATTTAAATTAAATAATCATTATTACCTCGTAATTTATGATCTGAACACAATCCCTTACTTTGGTAAATAAAGCTCAGATGATTTCTTCTGATGTAGATATTGCTAAAATCCTGATATTGTTGAACATATGTTGTTTTTCTGTTTAGCTGCTTTTTTTTTCTCTCCTTCAATCAAATATGCAAGGCTTTTTTTAAGGAAATGTCAAATGTTGAAAACAACACTGATATCTTACAAGTTTCCATCTGCACAAAGATATCTAATTTTTTTCTCGCCTTGGAAGCTGGTCAGAGGCTTAGTACTATTAGCTGAATTCAGCTCTGTTTCTTAAACTTGCATTATCAATTTTGCATCATGATAAGGTATTTACTCAAAGAGGCAACAAGTTCTTTCCTTTAAAAGTGATGGTATTTGCAGGAATGACCACATTTTTTCTTCCCAGATGAAGTTATGCAAATCTGATCGACTAAAGTAAACGTTTCATAAAACCAATGACTGTTTAAATTGTGGGACTAAATTGTTTGTATATAAATATTACCTTTTATATTTCATTTGAGTTTTATGTAGATGAACACATTACTTTAATGACCTGCATTTACAGAGGGAGACAGGGAGAGTCTGACTCTGAAATCCTCAGCAGCCAGATGGCTGCCTTTTCTTGCATGAGATTAAAAGATGTTTCTCATTCGCAGCCCTGCTTCGGAGGCAAATTAATATAGCCAGCTAAATTGCTTGTGTTTTTGGAATAAAATTTAAAGAGAACTTTTTAAAGCAATTGGTGTCACAGGTTCCTAGAGCAGATTGCTCTCCAGGTACAGCATGCTGGTTTTAAACATTCAGTAATTAATGGAAAGTATTCCATGTTAATTGACTGCTTCAGGAAAGGGAAATATAATGACTCCTTATTAATCATGAAAAGAGACATACAGCACGGAGGCACTGCAATAATTGCACTAACGGGTGAGAAATGTTAATTAATGAAAAGAACAATGATGTAAGAAATTAGCACCATAATGCTTGCTGCTGATGGAGATTCTGCCTTAAACACATTATTTAGATTGGCAGCCACTGGATACTGCCTTAAATAGCAGGCACCTCTTACCCCTTCCTTCAGTCAGCTACAGAGTTCCAAACGTTGCCAGTGTTTTGGTTTCTAAAGAACCAAAATATGCTCCTCAGAACTACATTTTCTGAAGCATTTTTAGTTTGAACTCCTGAACTCAAAGCTATTCAAATAGATTGACAGTGTTTGACTTACATAAAAATATTATCCAAGTGCAAGGGAGCATGTTAGCATTTGTGTGCTGGGGAATGACTTCTTCTTAGATGGGCTGAGCTAATAGGTTTGCCAAGCAGATAACTGCATCATGACTTCTTTCCCCTTTTTAATTTTTCCACTTTTTAACCAATTATCTGCCCTCCAAAGAATTTAGAGCAAGCATGCTGTCATATTTGTGCCTAGCTTGATGTAAAAATTCATGGGCTATTAAAATGCAGAACCATTCTGTCCACTAATCCAACACCAGTAATATGGAACTCACAGTCATTAACAGGCAGAAGGCCCCAGGGTTTGCACCATTACTCTGCTGCACCTATAACACAGCAACAGGGTGAGATATATCCATCACTGAACACTTCAGAGTACATCAAACTATTGGTTACAAATAAATTTCCTTAAAATGTAAGTCTATTTTTTTCGTCTTCAAGACCAGGATTTAATTCTTATGGATGTCTTCATATCTTCGTGGTCATTTGTGCAAAGAAATGTCAGCCTGTGAGGCATTCAAAAAATGTTCACAACAATTTTGTGGGGATTTTGGCCACCTAGGTCATGTGTTAGCTTGGTTGTATGGCTAGGGGTTGCTACTAATGTATGACAAACAGCAAATAAAGGTGGAATAACAAAAGCTCTAATTCTAACTCTACCATTGCAAGTGAAGATCTACAGATGCAGAAAATAATTTTTAAATTCTGCTAAAGACATGCTAAATGAACATCCATCAAACACAAAATGCTTTTAGAAGTAGCTCTCAATAAGAAGCCTCTGTTTACAGCAAGACAAGACACATCCCTTAAGTCAATGGCACCAGAGTGGCCTAAAACCCTCATAAAGGTGAAGTCAGTCCATGGGTGTATAGTAAGTCAACAGTGCTTCCTGCATTATAGCATAGGGGCAGGAATGGTTTCATCCCTCTAACCCATGGGCTGGCCTCTGCTGATTTCTCCAAGGTGAGCAATACTGTAGCCATTCCTCCACCCAATTGCTCCTGAATTTCTTTTTCAGATGGAACATCCTTGGTCTCCAAGGTGCTCTCCTCAGCTCCTTCATTGAACCTATGTACTTGCACAGCATCATTGTGGGAAGCCTTTACCACACTGGTCACCTTTCACGGGTAATGAGCCATAGAATAGAAGACATTGGTCAGCTGCCAGCTTCGTACCGGCGCAATCAGCTGCTCCTCAGTGGTAAGCAAACACCTGCCTGCAAGACAAATGAGCCTCTCTCCCATCACTAATTGTACTGGTCACCAACAGGAAAGTTTTTTGTTTGTAAGTAAGCCATTAGCTTGTGCCTTCTTTTTTTTTCCCCTGCAGAGTATGAATTTGTAGACTGAAAAAACTGATGTGTTTGAATCTAGTTTCTTTTTCACATGCAGTGGCCACAAAAAGGATCAGTAGTGGATACAAGCTGACTAGGAAAACAACCACTGTACATCAAATGCTCAAACTGGGGGGAAAAAAAGCATGGCTAAGTAAAACATTTCTGAAAACCAAGAAGGAAATTTTCAGTAAATTTTAGGTTTAACTCTCTCCCATCCTGATCTCCCTCACGCGGTGAATGCACGAGTGTGTGGAGCCAGGAGAACCAGCTCTCACACCTGGTGCCATGCAGGCAGGCCCACGACGAGTGACCTTCCTGAGAGCCTCTGTTCCTTCCCCCCTTGCTAACCATGGTGTGTGGTGCACCCAGCCGTGAGGAAACGGGTGTTCGTTCACGGAGCAGATCCTGCCTGCCCAGCAGACCTCAGGGTCTGCCCTCCACTGAGGCTGCTGCCCGCTGGGTGAGCTCTGTGCTTTCCAGCTACCCTTGGTGTGACCCTTCCTGCCACCACTTCTCCTTCCCAGCTCCAGTCCCCACTCCAGGTCTCTGGTCCTCCCTCTCCATCCCCCTGACTCCCACTCCTTAACGCCCAGGCAGGAGTAGCTCTGCAGCCTCATCCCAGCGAAATCGCGTGAAATCTTGAATGCCTTCGGGTCCTCGTGAGGCATGTGAGTGCTGAGAGCCACCAGTTCAGCACCAGAGAAGATCCTTATTTTACTCGTAGACTTTGACAGCTGTTCTTCAGAAGGATTCCCTGAGACACCAGCACGATGTCAAGGTTAGAGCTGGGAGGTCAGAACACTCTAGTGGAGTACACCACTGCCTTCCAAAGTCCTCTAGGTTCCTCAGTCAGGAGAGTGCTGGTTTATCTCTTACCTATTTCATGGTTTGTTTGTTTTTCTAAATACATCCTTGTGACAAAATTAGTTTGGCTGAGGCAGAAGTGATAGTTTAGCCACTGGGGAAATTCTCAGGTTCTGTGTGGTTTAGTACATCTGGCAAGTGTAATGTGCATGTACGTGTTACGAGGTGAATAGTTCAAAAGGCTTATCCTTATTTGAACAGCTTACCTCCATTTTTTAACTCTTCCATGCAGCTAGCCAAAGACCATGCAATGCAAGGAGGCAGGAAGCAGTGCTCCACACTCCTGCTCCAGTCTACGTCCCCACCTGTCCCTCCTGCCTTGGTCCAGCATGGACATGACTCAGCCCCCTCTTCCTTCCACATGGCATCATGGTAGAGAGGACAGGACTCACAGCTGGTCAGGAAATGTCTCCCCATTTCCTGAACCTGGCTGTTATTTTGACAACCCAGCCCTGGCTGCCTGAAGCCTCTGCATCTCCTTCTGGGAAAGTGGATCTCATCCTGTGTCAGCCCTAACTCATTAAAAGTGCACCCATACATTAAGATCAAAGGCACACACACTTTCACTGTGTCTGCAGGATGTACTTGAATTGTTGAAGCACTGAAAACACAATAAGGGATTTTGTAAGAAATTTCACCACAGAACAGTTATTGCTTTTCTGGATTGGCCTTGCATAATAAAAGCAATGGCTCATACCTGGTGCAAGTGTGTCCAAGAGTCGTTGCCAGAGATTTCAAGGGAATTAGAAGTGCATCAAAGGGGCCCTTGTGTAACTTTAAATATCTACATGTTTCAGGGCTGTTTTCCTCCTTCCCAGGGACTTCTGTTTGGAAAAGCTTTTGCTTTGCTTTTTGTTGTGTTTGTGGGATTTCCTCAGTCCAGGAGAAGCAATTGGAAGAATCTGTATTTCTCTGTCTACCTTGTTTTTGTCTCTAAAACCATTATTTGTAATCTTCCCTTCCCCACAAATCCCAGGGAGACAATGCTGATTAAAATTTACATTGCTGAAGCTTAGGCTGCATTTCTTTTTCCTGGGAAACTGTGCTGCCAGCATATCTGGTGATAAGGAGATGGGCACCTAGCAAAAGCCATGCCAAATGTACTGGAGACCAGAGCTTTGCAACCTCAGCCAGGCAAGTCCACATCCCACATCTGTCTTGGAGATCAGGCCAGCCAAGGATTTCAAACTGTAGGAGTCCTTCAGTTATAGGGGTGCCAGTTATTTTGTCACTTGATCATAATGGTATGAAGATTTCAAAGGAGAGGAGAGTCATGGTGTGTGAGGACATATCCTGAGATTAACTCCTTGGCTCCACAGAAAAATTATCAGTGAGGTTTTCCACTCACACCACTCCCAGCCAGATGGAACTCCACTCATTCGCTGAGATTACTCTTGGGTGGCATTTCTGGAAGAAAGAAAAGCCCTGTGCTTTTGATATCCTGTTCTCTTAAGATTGAGGCTGTTCTAAAGTGTATCCTGAAGAGGCATGAGGTTTTGCAGGGAGAGAGAGGAGAACAGGGACAGATTTCAGTTAATATCCCACTATGTTCAAATTTATATTATTTGTGCAAAGACTTTTCCTTACAGTTTCTACAGTCTTCTGTTGTACTCTTTGTTATATTGGTTTTAAGGAGGATGTTTTACATAAAGGAGAGAAAATCATCTAGGTTATTTGGGTGTCACCTTCCAAAGAAAATCAGAACAATTATTTGTCAAAAGAAAAATATGAAAGAACTGTTTTAAAATTATATAAACAAATATATCCAGGCTCTCTATCTGCATCTGTCATGTCTCATGATTTTTTTTCCTTTAAAATCTCTTCTCTTGCACTCAGAAAATTATGTGAAAATATCTTCTACTTACCTAAATACATGTACTTATGTGTGACAGCTGGGAAGAGAAAGCATGAAAGCCAGACCAGCTCTGAGGGGTTTCCAGGCACTGAGACAAGCCTGGACTACTCTCACAGTAGTTCACTGGGAGCAGGAGGTCCCAGGCTGGGCAGGAGTACATAGCATCATCTGATGGGCACCCACAACCTGTTCTGCCCTCTGGGCAGCCTTTCCTTCTCTTCCTGTGGTCAGCAGCTTCACAACATATTTAGTTATTCAGTTGTTTGGCCTGTGGCAACTTTGCATGGCATTTGCTATCATGTTTGTTGGCACTCAAGTCCTCTAAGGTTTTGGGTGCTATCTTGACAGAGAGTGGTGCATAGTGTCAAACAGCTGATTTGGATCTGTTTGCATCTTGTTCTGTGTAGAGTCGCTCAAACAGCACCACAGAGCTATCTGATTTTCAAGCTCTCAGTTTAAATCCTGTTGCCTAGGTGAACTGGAGTTTTAGATGCAGACTGATCTGCTATCTCAGGGGGGAAAAATTGAAAGAGGTATTAATACAACATGAATGTGTTTACAAATCCTGGGTGAGGTTATGACTTAGCTGTAATTTTCTTCTACACACAGTAGCGAGTTCAGTCCCAGAGACTGGGATGATTTCTGCTGTTCCAGCTTTGTCAGCAACACAAAGTGTTTGTGCCATGTAATTTATCCCCAGGGGCGAGGGGGAACATGTCCCTCACTGGCATCGCTTCTCGTGGCTGTGAGAGACCCCAGGCAGGATGCAGGGGCTGCAGCAGACCCTGCACAGCCCTCTCTTTCTCTTGTGCTCTCTCAGGAGCTTACCAAGCTCAACACATTCAACACAGTGATGGATGCTGCATTCCCACCAGTTTCCATCTCCTCTCCTAATGCCTGAGACCAGCAGATGCTCGTGGTGTACATCTGTTTCAAAACATGAGATCCCTGGGCCAGAAGAGGCACTTTGGAAAGGAGGGGCTTTGATCTCTGTTCTTTAATCTACTCCTCTCTGAACAGCCCATATCAGTCCTTCTCCCTCTCTGCAAAAGTTCTTTGAAACTCACCCAGCAGAAAATGCAAAGGACCTTTCTCGGTTGCCCTCCACCCAGGAGCAGTGACAGCAGGTCCTGCCAAGCTGTGCAAACTGTAAGCTGGTGCTGTTGTTTCTGTGGGCAGGGGCTCTAGCAGGAGCTGCCGTTGGGACACAGCCCCAGCCTTGGCACTGGCCTGTGCTGGGCAGCTGTGCCAGGCAGCTCCTGCCCACCAGCACAGTCCACACCTGCCTGCTCACCACAGTGGCTTTTGTTGCCCAGGTTTGCAGGCTAGTGGCCCACACAGCAAATTAGCAGAGACTGATGCAACAGCTGGATCCAGAAACATCATCCAATGCCCCATGTTTTCAAAAATAGCCAAACTGCTTTAGGTTACTCTGTCTTTTCCAGCCTTGGAATCTTCCAGTGTTGATTCTTTGCTCCAAAAGCACTAATGAGTAGGGCAAGGCAGAGCTCACTTGATTGCATTTATCCAATGCTGGAAAAGAAACCAACCACTTTCTTTATTCCTCTTTTTTTTTTTAAAAAAGATTAATCCTTCCCTGGTTTCAAGTCCAAAAACTGAGAAAGCAACAGGATTCATGGAAAGGCTAAGCTACACTAAATGGTTAAAAAGCAGCAGAAATGTATCTGATTAAAAATAACTCATGTGCACCTTGGTCTGTATTTAGAGCCAAGGGAGATCTCACCCATGAAGGCAGTGGCTCAGTATGTGGCTCAGATGCCCAAAACTGGCCATGTGAATGACACCAAGGTCATGCTGTCACCCCAGGTGATTGCAAACATAATCATTGCAGCTGTCTAAAACTAAATAAGATGCATTCTACTAAAAGATGCCCAAAATATTGCCATTAGGACACTAACTAAAATCTTGGAAGAAATTGGTGTTCCCATACAGGGTAGGAATCTTGCATGCAGACACAAGATGGGGACTAAGACTAGGTCTGTGGTGTCTACAAGCTCATTATTAACTCAGATCTAATAATCTCTCTGTGATGATGAAGTGTGTGTTATGTATTTTCTTATCCCCTCTTTACATCCCCTGTGGTCTAGACATCCCATCACAATGAAGGCCCTGGGAGTCAATAGCACATAAATATGCTGGACTGTGGAAATCTTACCTGAAGGAACTCATGGCAAAAACACTTTACTGCTTAGTTCCTTTTAAAAATCTGTTATCCCGTTAAAGCCCTTCTGAAAGATTTCACTCAGCAGCCGTCACACTGCTGTCAACAGCTCAGACTACAATCCAAAGGCTTTCCTTAGGCTACTGAAAGCTTTGCCTGCAAGGTGGAAAAAATCTATAGGAATTGCTAAATTATATCTCTGCTAGGTACTGAGCCTGGTAACATTTAACCAATGGTGACAAGAGCACATGCAGTGCACAGTGCCCGCGGGGTCGCTCAGGGATGTCTCCTGCCACAAGGACCCACAACATGTTCTCAGCCTCTGAGTGTTTAGAGCACTGGAGGTTACTGGTGTCCTTCTCTCCCTCAGGTGTTAGCCATGCTGATGCTCGGCAGCCCGGAAAATCTCCCAGCTTCAGTGTGAACTGGATTGTGGGGACCACTGAGCTGGAGGTTATCAATGCCACAACGGGGAAGAGGGTCTGTGGGAATCCCTCCCGGCTCTGCAAGCACATGTTCTTCACTCGCTGGGCAAAACTTCATGGCAAGGTAGGTCTGATGCAGTGAGATGCTTGTCAATAATTGTTCTGCAAAATACAGAGTGAGACAAGATGAAGACAAGAAAAAAGATTTTATTAAGTGCCAAAACCTCTTTCCTATTGAGAAATGAGTGGAGATGAACAAGTCAGAGTTACGGCATAGAAATCTGGAGCCACTTTTACCAATGAAGTCATTTAGTAAGGCAAATGAACCCGCAGGGTGGGGAGGTATGAGGACAAGCCCAAAGGGGTTGTTCTGCTCTGCAGGAGACCCCAAGAGAAGGAGGCTGGTGGGATTCATCCCACCCCAGGGAGTGGCATGGCCTGTCTCAGCAGGGACCCTGAGCCTTGCAGGAAGCAGGAAAGACCAACCTGGACTTGGTGCCCCAGGCTCAGTCACAGTTTGATGACACAGGTCCCACCTGTTTCCTGCACAACAGGTGGGAAGTGGGATGAGAAGCACTCCTGCCACCCCAGAATAGAGGAATCCTCACAGGAACAAAACCTGGGGCCATGGCTAGAAGTATGGCCAGGAAAGCTGGAGATTGCACCTGGCTCACACCAGGGATGAGGTTGGGGTGAGCAGGAGGGAGTAACTTGTGGCTGAGCAGGGCACATTGCTCTTGACAAAATGAAGCATTTGACAATGTCATCAGTGTCCACCTCTGGGGAGCAAAGGGAATAAAGAGGCAGCCAGAGAGAAGCCACTGCTGCCAGGCCAGCTTGTGGCCTGCTGACATACAGGTTGGCAGCATTGCTCTCCCTTGCTGACTGGACCAGTACAGCCCCAGCCAGAGCAGCCCCCACATAGTGCTGGCACACACAGACAGGAGCAGCTCATCACAGTCTGTGCTTTTGCCTTCTCCTTTCATCTGTCTCTAAGCATCTCCCCTCTACAGAGAGAAGGAAAAGAGCATTGTCTGCTCACCAGGCTGTGCTTTAA
>NW_008661299.1:102081-104128 GCF_000695815.1 Acanthisitta chloris
TGTAAGCATTAGACGTTCACCCAATTGCTTGTTCCAAGGCATTTTTCAGACTTTGGTTTCTTTTGTATAACATCAAAGCCTTATTGCTGGTTTGAAACTGTGGAGACTTGGGCAGGTCAGAGGAGTTCATTTATTTAGTCCTTCTGCAGGGTGAAGGGTGCTCATTCCTGCATGTCCTTGCAGGGTTTGAGGGACACTGAACATGTGGCATTGCTCGAGACAGTTCCTGGTGGGAGGCTCCAGTGTTCCAACAGAGCACTTGGATTTCCCACAGCAGCACAAACCCTGATACCTGATTTCTACCCTGCCCTGGACAGGTTTCACTGAATTTCCAGCAATAACAGATTACAGATGGGAAATGAGAGTGTGGAAGGCAACCCTCCTTCTGTTTCTTTCATTGCTTGGAAGCACTGAGCTGCTCCAGACTAAACCAAGCACATTCTTTAAAGATTTCCAGAAAGGTGTTTTTTTTCCTTTTTCTCCCTAAAAATCATCTTAACTGAGAAGTAGCATTCTGCCTTTGTAGAACGCACCAAGATTTGCTCCTGCCTATGCTCACTCTGAGGCAAAGCTGTTCACCCCTTTCCTCCTTGCAATTGCTCGAAACCATGTCACTTGCATTTTATTGCTTTCCTGTTTTTCTTGTTGTTAAACCAAAAGCAAACACACAAAGCACAGTGATAGTTTGTTTGTTGCTTATGAAATGTAGACAGGGAGATTATACAGCTACTGAAGCCTCCTGTTTCTTTTGGCTTGTAGGTTGGTTTTTTATTATTATTTCATTTTTTCCCCTTCCCTGATTTTTGTTCTGCAGCTGAGCACACGAGTACCAAGCCATGGAGACATGCCATCAGTGTACAGCGAGGCAAAGCTGGTGGCTCAGACGTACCAGTCTGTTAAGCAGCAGCTGTTTAAAGCATTTCAGAGAGCTGGTCTGGGCACCTGGGTGAAGAAACCCCCAGAGCAAGATCAGTTCCTACTAACTGTGTAAATCACTCGACACCTTTGTTACACAACTGGGTCAAATCATCTGGAGAGAAGGGGAGGCAGGATGCATGAACGGAGAGAACTGAAGCAGTTTGAGATTTAATAGCAACTGCCATGGGAATATTTGCTTTTAATTCTGTATTGGAAATACATAAGTAGAAATATGTCTGATGCACTGAACTCAACCTTAGAAAACTGATTTTTCATAATCCCTTCCCAAGAATGCACCTGCCCAAATTATAATGCCACCCCCACCAAGATTCTGCTTTTCATTGTTTATTGCTGTTGGTTATTACTAATTTGAGGTGTTAGTGGGCCACCTGTCTGATCCAAAGTAGAATTTGTTTTCCCTCATACAATCAGTGCGAGTCATCACTGAATAATGGAAAGTAGTGAGCAGAGGATGGAAATACCCAGCACATGGCATGACAGCAGGTCTCAGAGCATCCATAATCATCCACAAAAAAAAAAAAGGTGTCTAACCTCTATGCAAAAATCATCCTGTTAGCTGCCTAAATGTGTGAGAAAAAATTTGGACCTCAAAGATATGCAGGATTTTTGAAATACTTTTTTCCACTGCTAGCTCTGAGCACAAAGCCAGGCGTCAGGATGCCCTTGGTTTTTACACTTATTCCCTCTGACGTCTTGGACAAACCACTTCCCACCAAATCTTCAACTCTGGTCACAAACTTTGCATGCTGCAAATTTTACTTGTCTTGGCCCAGTTCATCACACATGCCCTTTAGACACCAGCCAGGATGCAGATGCTTGTCAGGAGGGCAATTCAACCCTGTGCTGCCCGTGGAGGTGCACAGCTCTGCGGGGGCTGCTGGTGAAGACTGGTGTGATGAAGCTCCTAGCTCTGGATCTTCAGGTAGCTACCTAAAATCAGGTGGGCTGAAGCCAGGACCCAGAGCCTCAGATTTCCAAGCTTCTGATGATCCACAGCTCTGAATTAAGTGAGTGTGAGCTCAGGATGCTCCATGAATCTGAACAATCACTGCGTTGAGTCCCCACAACTAAGACATCCCTAATGAGAGAGCACATTTGGTATTTGGCT
>NW_008661299.1:104149-106999 GCF_000695815.1 Acanthisitta chloris
TGGGGATAATAAACACTCCACATCTAAAGAGTTTGACAGGATCAAAAGGCTCTGGTCATATGCAACAGCATGAGCCAGATTTTGTCACTCTTGCAGTGAGTTTTACCTCCCCACGCTGTCCAATTGACGTAAGCACAGCAGATGCAACTGGGTAAGGTCTTACTCAAGGTATGAGCTTTCACATTCTAGCTCTGTGTAAATGCCAAGTGTTATTATTATTCATGCTCATCTGCAGCCTGTAAAGCAGATGGGGTTTTTCACTTAGGAGACAAGTATCATCCAGCAGTTAAATATTTTCTTCATAACTGTGTCTGGGTCTGATACAATCTCATCTTTGAACCGTCTCAAACTTCATCAGAATGCAGAAGATACAGTCATGGAAGAACTGAGCTTTGATAGTCCCACTGCAAAACCAACCTATACGTTTCTCTAAGTTTTTGGGTTCTTAGATGACAGGATTTGCGGGTATATAACTACTGTTTTCTTTTTATTCCTGTGATTCTCTTTAAATCTGTATATAACATGCTGCTACTGATTTGTGATAATTGTCTTGGTATTTTCTCAGAACTGTCAAGCTGAGTTACTTTTCAAACAACACAAGGCTCATATTTTTCCATGTAATTTCCTTTACACGGGAAACTGTTCCTATCAATAAAGATAGATGCTCTTTGTATAGGGTTTATCATGTTTGGAGAGCCATATACAGTAAATACATTGTTTATTGATGCCCACAATAGAATAGCTACAGTATTTTGATGAGATTTTATTTTTAGATTATAAACTACAAGATGTATCTATAGTGTCTTGTATAAAAACAATTGTGATAAACTAGAATTTTTAAATTAGATAAAACAAAGCTCTCCCCTTCCAGAAACCTTTTCAGCAAAATAATACATTCCATATTAACTACCAAAAATATTTAAAAAAGTATCCTTAGAGTAGAAATAGATTTAAAAAATAATAATAATAAAAAAAAGAACCTACCAAAAACCTGAGACATTTCTATAATGGAAACACTTTGTGGTAACCACTTTGTCAGCTCTTCTGATTAGCATTCAGGAGTCTTTTGACACCTTTTGGAGCTTCCAGGTACCTCCACACAGTCCTGTCCTCTGCCACAACTGTCACTGGTGCAGACCTCTGGTGTGCCCAGAGGAGCAGCAGGCAGGAGGAGGGTCAGGCCCATGCCTGGAGGTGAGGGAGAAGCAGTGGGTGACATTGGCAGTGGTGGTCCCAGGGACTTTGGCTGCTCCCACTAAGGGAGAGAAACCACAGGGAAACCAGAGAGGAGGACAGGGTTTCTCATGCAGAGATCCACAGGGCAGGGGGAAGCATGTCTTCTGCTTTTCCTCTTCAAGTTAGTCCTTATCTAGCACACAAGAGACCTCAACAGCTCTTCCTTACATCTCCCTGCCCTCATCCATCCTCCTCAAGCCGTGGCATGATGTCAGTTCAACGGATGCTTATAGCTCCACAGGCTGGGGTGGGAGGGCCCCTGTGATGGCAAAGCACCATGCCTGGTTATTTTTAAGGACATCAAGAAAGTGTGGTGGGATTGATTTATCATTTGTGGCTAGAAATACATAAATGCAACCCTGGATTCAGCTGCCAGAAGGAATTTAGTACAGGGGACCAAATGGAGTACCCACTGAAGTGGGCATCAGCTATCTCACTGAAGGCAATGGAGCTGTACCTGCTTGCACTAGGGTTGAATATGACCTTAAATATCTACTTCTTCTCATTACATGGAGCGCCAGTGTGATGGGACCTCATCCCAGAAGCATACACAACCTACATACATCATTTCCTGTAGCAAAGGAAAAATTGCTCAGTAGTGATTCTTTAGTGAAGATTCTGTACATAACACGCATGAGTGAATGGCAATACTGTACTAATGGGTGTACATTTGTAATATTTGTAAAAAAAAAAAGAGAAACAAAAAAGACAAGAAAAGAAAATAAATCCAAATTTACATATGTGAATTTGCTGCTAAGTTCTGTAAATTGCACTTCAGTGATACCTGATAAGTGAATGTTTCTGTTAAGTGAATAAAATGCCAAGTAAAATTGTTCTTCACTGTTTGTTAACCATTTTTCACTGTGGCTCAGCAACCAAGCAAAATGTGCTCCAGAATGCTAGCATGTATTTTTACACTGACCTGGTGTAGATCTACAGACAATATGTTCTTATTTGGTTTAGGTTTGATGCATTGTAGGAGTCACACATTTGTATTGATAGAGGGAGGTGCTCACTCATGTAGGGGAAGCCTTAAAGGTAAACAGAATTATCCTGGAAGAGTGAACTGAGTCTATCTCTAATTCGATCCCTCCAGGTTACTCTCAAAGATCTTTCTTAATAAAAATTAAATACATTTTTGCATACTCACTCTGCATGGAACTTGCAGTATAAAGCTGCTTAAGAAAACTGAAGTGATGAACTAAAGGTCAGTATATCTCTGCAGATTTCTGCTTCATTGACTGAGTGGCCTTGGATTATTCTTGTTTTAAACAATCAGTATTCTGTTACAGGAGACTAAAGTCACACTGAGCCTATATGACACCATCCCCACAAAGGTTTAACATGCATTGTTGGATGAAAATCACCTGGTGCCTTTGTATGACTTCCCTTGGCCAGTCCTTATTGAGCTCACTGGTGTCACCACAGCATCCAAAGTCTTTCAGCAGCACCCACTGTCAAAGTATGAATACACTAACAGGCAAAATGATCTAGAAAGGGATTTCCCTGATCTCCTCCTTGTGGAGATTTGGTTACAAGATGACAGTGAGTCCAGCAGCTCACAGTGTAAAAGCTAGAAAAAACGTGTGGGTTGAGAGAAAGACAGTTTAATAG
>NW_008661299.1:107010-116652 GCF_000695815.1 Acanthisitta chloris
AGAAAAGCCACACACATATGCAAAGCAAAACAATGAATTCATTCTCTGCTTCCCATGGGCTGGAGGTGTTCAGTCATCTCCAGGACAGCAGTGCCCCATCACATCTAACAGTTCCATGGGAAGACAAATGCCATTACTCCAAACTCCCCCCCTTTCTTCTTCTTCCTCCACTTTATATACTGAGCATGATGTGCTATGGTATGGAATATCCCTTTGGTCAGTTTGGGTCACCTGTCCCAGCTGTGTCTCCTCCCAATCTCCCATGCATCCCCAACATCCCTGGCAGTGTGGCAGTACAGAAAGCAGCAAAGGCCTTGGCTCTGTGTGAGCTCTGCTCAGCAATAACAAAAACATCTCTGCATTATCAACTCTGTGTTCAGCACAAATCCAAAACATAGTCCTGTGCTATCCACTGTGAAGAAAGTTCTACCCCAGTCCAAAGGCTAAATACCATAACTGCATTTCAAACTTTACAGGCATACACCCCAGTGTCATGAGGCAGTTATTTCTTTTCCAACATTATACTGGAAAAACAACAGCATAAAACATGAACATGCTGATATATTGACTAATAGAGGGCTTCAGAGAAGTGTGTTTCTCAAATAAAATAGATAAGTCCTTCTGCTGCAGTTAAACCTTGATATCCATGCCTGTGTGTTGAAGAATGAAATAGCAATTTAGGAGCTTTTTCAGCTTTTTGATTCATTACCATTGTGCCTACTGACCTGATTACTTTGGCTGGTTTCAGCTTGATCATGTGGATACACTAGTTTAGCTGGAAATCTGAGTTAAGTCAGAGAAAATCTGAGACTTTTTAAAGGTAGTGACAGTCTGTTTGGATGAAAACACAAAAAAAAACCCAAAACCCAAATAACACAAATACATACAAGCATATGCATACCCATAGACATGTGCAGTTTCTTAGTACTCCAAAGGCTTCTGAATAAATGATGTGGCCTTGGAGAAAGGGGGTTAATAATCGATGCCTTTTCAGCAATGAAATAGTTCTACTTTCCTAGTAATTATAACCTCAATTAGAGAAGTTTATGTTCTATTTTATCAACTTCCTTTGCAATACAGAATTACTTCCATTAGACCATTAAAGTCTTGTCCTGCCATAGAGCGGAAAAGGTCCTGTTCATTCTCCTCTGGCCCTGAACAGATGTCTTCACAGCCTATAATGCCATGAAATGATCCCAGCCAAGAGGGGACAGCTCCTTTCTTTACACCCAACATTACCAAAAAATGCCTCCCTCAAAGGAAAATAAAGATGTGAAGAATGGTACCTACTCTTGGGTTTGGCCATTTCCTCTGGTAGGCTAACTGTTCCTACCCTGCTATCTCCTGCAGCCTCAAGGTCTTACCCAGGTGTTAGCACAGGCTGTATTTCACACAGCACAAAGGAAGTGGTTTAGGTGCAGTACCTTTTTTCCCAGCACCACCAACCCAACTACACCCAGCCCTGCCTTCCATGGCACACTCTTTACTACTGATTACTTTGATTTCATTTTATTTTAACAAATAAAGTAAGTTTTCTGCTCACTTAAGAGTGTTAACTGTAAAATCTATAGGGTGACATTTTTACTGTGGATTCTGAAGTAAATTGTTTTTTCTAAAGCAAATAGTTTGTTGGCATCCTGGTCTCAGTGGTAAAAGGAAGCATCTTCAGGAGTAACATCAGTAAGGAGTAGCATCCCCTTGAAGCTCTTAAAATCCTGACCATCACACAGAACATTTGGACTTGGGCTCCTAAATCTCAGGTTTCAGTGGGAGATGAGGTGATATACTCAAAAGAGACTTGTTAACTTACCTCTCATTGTCAACACCTAAGCCCCACATCCCTGGGTACCAAACCCCTGCTCAGCCTCCAGTGTTAGATCTCCTTTAGAGCCTGCACATCTCCTGGGCATGCCTTGGTTTGGTTGCCTGGTGTATGGTCAGGTGCTGATTCCCAGCATGCTTGGAGGTGTGCAGACACATGAACTACACCTACACATTCTACCTGTGGTCTTCTCAAAGCTTCTAGAAGACCTCACCCCAGCAAAACAGGAGGGTCCTTTTGCACTGAGTGGCTCAACTGATAAACCCCTCAGACTGTTGTCTAAAGGGACAGGCAAGTATCATAACCACCAGAAAGTCAGGCACTCAAGAAGAAAGTTGTGAAGAGGATGTCTCATGCTTCTATCATTTCACAATATACAGAAGAAGCTAAATTATTTGTCATTATAATTTAATAACCTTTTGGCATGAGAGAAGAAAAACACTTGAAAACCCAGATGGCTTGGGGATACTCTTGTGGGAAAGGAGCAGACCTGAGCTCTTGCCTAGGTTTTACCCTCTTAAATGAGGAAGAGATGAACAGGTGAAGACTCTCAGATTGGGGAGCACCTTTCCTCCAGGCAACAAGTTCACAGCACATGAAAAACCTTCTTTGTTCCAGGATCATTTTCACCTTAATCACTTCATCCACCTAGAGTATAGGTGTTTAGTTTGAATCCATTTTCTAAGATCCCTGGATAGAGAAAAGTGGCTCCATAAGGTGATTCCTGCCACTTAAAACAGTGTCTAAGAGATGTGAAGAACTTGCCTTATCAAGGGTCTGGCATTTCCCCACTGATGGGAGAGGGAATCTGGACTTCTACATCCAGAGGGCTGTGCATGGGGAGGTGACTCCTGGCCAAAGCATCTGCAAGCCCCAGGACCTTCTGTTTCTCCATTTTAAAAGCCAGTGACTAGTCCTCATCACAGGGAGCTGGCTTTGGAGTGCTTAATGCTATTAGGCTGCAAGAAAAAAATACAGTACCTATCTACATGCAACAGATTGACCTGCTCTTAATCTAAAATGTGAATACATTCAAATTTTGGAAAAAAAGGCATACCGTAAGTTTTGGTAGCTGAGTAAACTAACATATACTGTACCTTTTTAGGGGTTTGGTGAAAGAGTTTATTCTTAACATAACTCTGCTGCCACTGAAATCATTGAAAGGGTCATTCCTGGCAGGCAGCAAGTAACAGGATTAGGTAGATTACAAATTCATGTTTTAACATGATTGCTAAGAGTCCTAATTCCATGGGAATGTCTTTTATGTGCCAGACCTTGGTTCCTAGCCCTGATGCATCTGTGCATACTGGAAAACCAAAACCATACATCATTGCCATCTGAGGCATTGCATTAAAATCTCCTTCTGGTGGTTCAGCATTTCCCAAATCTATTTTTTTCATCTGACCCAGTACCTCTCTGACCCTTTAACAAGTGAAGATACATTTGAAGAACCTTTCTCATTGTTTGAAACATTTGCTGTACAAGTTCAGGTGTGTTTTCTGTGTGTGGCTTTCCTAAAATATTCTTTTATCTTCTTTTTCGGTTGCTTAAGGGTTGAGGCAGAGACCAGAAGTGGCTAAATTGTCCATCTATTTGTCTTATCACCTACTGGTCTCTCTTGAAGAACTGTGGCAAAAGTGAAGGCTGAATCGTTCTGAAAACAACTCCTTTTTCACTCAAAGAGGGATGCAGAGAGATCACTCTATCCCAAAAGTGTCAGTGAAATTAAAAAAAAAAAAACCACAATTTTGGCTCACTACACTATGGGATTGGCCAACTAAGGTAAAACTGCCACCTAAATGCAAATCTATTGACTTCAAAGGGCTCAGACTTGTGCAACTGAGCAGAATTCGGTTTATGAAGGGAATTGGAGGGCTAAGGTCATGGGAAAAAGATACATGAAAAGACTTCATCATTCCCTCTCCCTGTGCAGCTCAATGATTGCAGCACTGAGCACGAGTCAGCCTGTCAGTGTCTCCAGACAAGGCTGGCTGAAGATTACCCTGGGAAATGACATTAAACTGGTCAAGCATTTTAGTGCTTATGGGGTTGGCCAGACAGTGCCATACTTCACTCCTGCTGTTAATTTCTCTCCCCTTTTGTCATTCTTCCTGCAGTTTTCATGGGGGAAAAGCTTTATTCAGCCAGACCAGGTAAGATTAGACAAACCTACCTGGGAAGACGGGAAGGACAATTTAGTGTGGTGTCCCCCTCTCCCATCACAGCAGTGCAGCATCTCTGTCCCAGGACCAGGTCCATAAGGTTAACTAAAGTCTCCATAAATGTGCTCAGTTTCTGCTGCTGAGTCTTTCTCCTTGCCGACTCTCACTACAAATTTCCCTGACAGAAAGATACACAATGATGTCCCAAACCAACTGTTTGCAGAGCCATAGTGCCACTGAGGTCAGGTGCTTCTGTGCTCCCCTGCTAGCCCTGCCAAGTGCCTGCTGCTAATATAGATAAATGTTAAACAACACATGGAGAAACAGTAAAGCAAACTAAAAATGCAGCTGAAATAGAGCAGTTCTCTGCATCTTTTACAGGGAGGTTTATAACAGTTCCTGACTTCACTCTTATTCCTATTACTTGTTGAACATTTGGACAACCTTTCCACCCTCTAACCTGACTTTTTTTACTGTTAGAGGGGTCCTAAGCCACACAGGGACAGCTTGCTCTAGAGATGCTGGTCATGGAAATGTCTTGAGTCACCCATGCTGCCTGTCTTGTGCCTGCAGCAGCTGAGAACTATGTGGCTCCTTGGCCCTTTGCCTTCCCCAGCCCTGCACATCTGCTCCCCCCACCTGGAGGAGAGATGCAGGAGCCTCCATCAGAGGTGATTAACATATTATTGTCACTGGTGATGAGATAGATCATGCTTAGAGTCATATTGGCCTTTAATATCTGCAAGCCAGAGAAAGGAAAACTGCATTAATTTATATTTGTTAAAATAGATGAACAGACTAAAGCCCTTCAGTTCTTCACATCCTTTTCCCCAGGCACTGGCAGCAGAGCCTGTGCTGGGGAAAGGGCAGCAGCTGCCCAGGAAAAGCAAGCAAACAAACCAGCACCCTCTGGCTCAGCAGGACTGGCCTTTGGTTTCCTTTCCACAGGAAAATACCCTCAGTGTATCCAAGGAGCTGCTGCAGCCCAAGGGCCTGTAGTTGTGGCATATATGTATGTTCATGTGTTCATGTATATATATATGTATGTGCATATATATATAAATATAGATATAGATAGACAGATAGATATAGATAGATATAGATATACAGATATATATGTGTATGTATACACATATATGTACATATATATGTATTTATATAAAATATATGTGGTTTTAGATAAAAAATATATTTAAAACACATTTATATATAATTGCTTAAGGACTCCACCCCATGGGCTGAACCAGGACATTGGTGCTCAGTGGCCTGTCAGCTGGGCAGTGACTTTTCTGCTAGAAAACTAGGAGTACAAGGCTGTACATCCTGTTCTTTAAGCAATAATTTTACTTGCATTTAAGCCAGGACTGCCTCTGAAATTAGCATTGCCCCCATATCCCTGGCACTGGAGTCCAGGCAGGTATCAAGTGATACAGACCAAGAAAGATGATCCTGCTGATAACATTTTCTTTCTCTTTTTCATCCTGGGATATTCTTTCAGATAGATCCAAGTGCCCAGTCTGGTTCCTCACAGTACCACACATGCAGCTGTGTTGACATGGTGGGGGGAGACAGAAGGAAGGCAGGCAAAGGGACCACTCTGTGCAGCAAGGGTGACACTGCCAATGCAGGTCCCCTTAACAGCCTTTTATCTACACTCAGACCATCAGCCCCCACACCCTGTTATCTACACTCAGACCATCAGCCCCCACCTCCCTCTGGACACATAACTGCAAAGCACTTAGAAATAACATCGAAAAATGCACATGTTCATTCATGAGGTCTCTGTATTTGTCACAGCTCACCTCCAGGGAAGCTGCTGCTCTCCTTGTGATGTTATTTCCTCACTTGGAAAAAACTCTTTCAGTGTCTACATGTTTGCAGAGTAAGAGATGCAAATGGATTGGGACAAGCTGGAGAGTCTGCACAATGCCTGTAAAGCAGTCCCTGAGAGCATGGGGCAGGGGTTTATGCTTGTTGCTGGGGGTTCTTGCTGCCTGTGCTCACTGAAACATAATGGCTTGGTTCTTCAGACAGGCACTGTGACATGAACACCTGCATTTAACACATTTCTGTATACTGGAGAATTGTGTGTGCTCGTGGTTGTGGCCACGTAATGTACTCTGGATCCTTTTGAGATCTCCCCACCATCGCTCACTGCCTGCCTGCTCCCCTCCTGCTGCCTGCCTGCTCAGGCACGTGCTGCAAGGAGGGATGGGGGCTTATAACCCAGGAGAAAGCAGGAGGCAAAGCAAGGGCTCTTCCCACATGCTTCTTTCCAGGCTTAAAACCTCCATTTCCTTCCACATGGACAATAAATATTGAACTGTTGTTGAAGTCTCTTTATGAATGCACTTGGGTTTTCTCTCTGCAAACAGAAAACCTTTTTCCTCCCTACACCCGAAGTCAACACCTGCTCTTAATCCATCACATAAAAACTTGAGCCAGTCCCTGCTCCCTCTGTTTGTGTACGTTTCTGGAGGGCACAGACACACGATGCAGGTTGAGCCAACCTACCTGCTTGCTGCCCCAAAAAGGGGACATCCCCTTTTCTGCCTCCCCCACCTTCCTTTTCCTGTTCCTGCTTGCATCTCCTGTCCTCGAATCACTAAATGAGCAGAAAAATGACACAGCAAAAAATAAGACAAATATATCTTAGGCTGAAGTCATTTTCCATGGGATCAGCAGGCTGTAGAGCCAGAGAAATCTGGGAGAGAGATAGGAATGGGGACATGGAAAGGGGATTTTCCTTGTCCATAGCAAAGAGCCATTAGCTCTGCAGCCTCATCCTTAAGCATCAATAGTTTCTGCCTTCCCCTCCTCCACCTTGCGGTATTTTGTGTCTCAGTCTTTCCTCACTTCCCCTGAATGCCCTGGAGCTGTCCTGGGGCATCTCCAGCCCCATGGGGATCAGTGGGTTTGTATGGATGCTCAGCAAAACTCTGGCTCTGCCCTGGCAACGGTGTCAGGTCCTGGGGAAAGGAGGGAGTCAGCTGGGATAGGGATACCCTCCCCCGGGAGGGACCAACAGGGGCATTTGCAGGGATGCTGCGAGACCAGGAGGCTTTGAGAAATGCTGATGTCTGCACACAGGGTGGTTTGTTACACACAAGTGACAGGAGGACCAGCCTCACAGACTGTTCTGTCCCCTTTCCCCTCACCTCCTGAGGGTGCCAGAGCCTTTCTACAGCATTTATTTGGCACAGCTGAAGACTTTATCCCTAAAAATACATTTTTATACATGGGTAAGATGTTTACTGTTCCTAATAAACCCATATTAGCTGTAGTACACCTAGTTCATCCCCTGTCCTTACCATAGCAGTGAATGGTGCATATGCTTCCCCCTTACTGATGGGAAACTGAGGCACAGGGTGGCAAGGTGACTATTTAAATGTGACGTCTATTCATTTGTAATATGGTGTTATTGTATGTAAGGGATAGTTATAGCACATTAATAATGTATATTATCAACACATATATACACACACATATTTTATAACAGGCACAAATAATAACATATTGTGATGTAACCCATATTTTTGGCATATCAGAAAAAAAAAAAAGACTAAAAACACACAAAGATGATAAAATTTCACAGAGTTTCTTAGCACTACCTAACTATAGATATAGATAGATAAGAATAAAAGCTACGACAGACACGTCCCAGTTTCTTCCCAGTGACAGTTCAGTCCCACTCACTTCTGGTCCCTCACACAGGTGAGCTGTGGGGAAGCATCTAAGGTGGTGGGAGCTGGGCTTGACTCTCAAGGGTTCCTCAACACCTCTAGACTCAGGACTGGTCTAAAATAAAACTTCCAGGTGTACTCTGTTCCTATAGCTGCCAACTCCCTCACTACAGCCCTGAGGGGCTGAGAGCCTCCTCTGATCTCAGAGAGATCAACAGTCCTACCGAGCAAGGATTTAGTCACAAAAGAATTAAGTTACACAGAGGCATCTGTGCAGATTTTTAAAATATTCCAGATGATGCTCTTAGTCATATGGTTAATTTTAGGTAGCCCTGTAAGTAGCAGAGAGCTGAGCCCAATGGTCCTTATGGCTCCTTTCCAACCTGACACCTCCTAGGATTCTGCAATTCTATATATCTCCCTGGTGCTAGTAGCTATGTAGCATCCTCTGTGTTTCCTGTGTATTTAGTGCAACGTGTATTTTCTCAAAACTTTCTATCCATCATCCATAATGCATAACTGAAGTGTTTGGCTTCAGTACATTTACATGGTAATCAAATCATTAGCCTGGGGGAGGCAAAACACATTAATGACTTTATAAATGTTGGTTAAACTCCAGTCCTGATCAAAGAGACCAAAATTTATTGTCATTCCTCAAATAGCCATGTGGTAACCAAAATTAAATCAATTTGATGAAGATAATTAGGTTCCCATCTCCATCACCACAAGCTTAGTACAATTAGGTGAATGAGCTTCCCCTTCCAGCAATATGATACTGTCAGCACAGATGAAAATACTCCACAGCACCAGCCAGGAAACACTGAAACAACTATTTTTCAGATTAGAAACTGCTGGTTCATCAGACTCTGAACACTCCCAGGCATCTCTACAACATATGCACAGGTCCAGAGCAGAGCTCCCAGGCAGACTGAAGCAGAGGTCTTCCCTAGAGCAGAGGGCATCATTTTAGGACCTTGCCTGGGCTGTTGGACATGCACATTGGGTCCTGGACCTCCTTGGGAGCCCACCTGTGTTCCTAGGGGCAGGAGAGAAGGTGCCACCCAAGGGGCACTGTGGGTCCCTCCCTGCTGGGCAAAGCCCATCGTGGGGAGGGGTCAGAGCTTTTCTGGCTGAGTCAGACGAGGTGCAGGAGAATGCTGAGGCAAAGCTCTTCAGGGAGCTCTGGGGCAGGAAGGTGGCTGCTTTCAGCAGAGATAAGGCTGGGGAGCTGGATCTTCTCAAGGCATGAGCATCTCCCCCCAGCTGGGATGTTTGCACACTCTACACCCTGTGTCTCCATATGCCAAACCAAAAGCAATTATTTCTCTCACTGAGAGGCCTTGTATCAGCTTGGTGCTGAGCAGGAAAAGAAAATTAAATCTTTGCAGAATAAGAAAACCTTCTTCCAGCTCTGAACTGATTGGGCTCAGCACTCCTCTTTGCATCAGCTTCATAGGCAGAATTTATCAGTGTCCATGCTAATCAAATAATGGGAAACTTGATTTGTTAACGTACTCATTAACATGTGGTCAAAATGTATTTCCAGTTTTCTAAAAATTAAGAGATTCCATTTGTGAATATTCAGCAGATACTCAATTAATTTATTCTGAATGTTTGAAAACTTCAATAATTGCATGGATTTTAGCAGAAATGACCCATATCTCTTCAGTGCAGACCTTCAGCTACACAGGAACTGTTGGCAACACTTTGAAACAGAGGTAAAGATTAAGTGACTTAGAAACCAAAAACTGATTTTTGGTCAAAGCTGTTGAAAATTGCTCTCAGAGTTTCTTTTAATAAACAAAATATTTTGTCTCTGATATTATCTTGCCACTTGGAAATAAGTCTGTGCATTTCCTCAGATTTTCCAACCCTACAGAGTATCCATATCTTAAAAGCCACCTTTCCAACAGAAATCTATTTATTACAACATTTCTATGCAATTTCTCTCTTCAGATTTTCAAAAACACTCTTT
>NW_008661299.1:116698-123435 GCF_000695815.1 Acanthisitta chloris
CAGAGGTTTCCAACAGCATCTGTTGACATCATAGTGAGAGGGTTTTATTGGAGCAGGAAAGAGAGGCCCTGAGAAGCTAATTGCCTAAACCCAAAGCTTTTTCATGTCATTTTCTCTGATGGCGTGTCCCTCTTTGTTGCACTTAGAGTCATCCTTAGACACATTTGGGCAAATGCAGCCAATGCCTCCATGTCTGAAATTTCCAGCAGAGTAGGTCTCCCTTCTGCAGCAAGATTTTATATTCAAGCTTATGGAAACTGGGGGTAGAGGAAGACAGGGGCAAAGGAAAACAGCAGTACCAGAACAGACAGGGGAGTGATCCACACCAATCCCACCCAGTGACTGTGATGGAAATGTGTCCCACATTTCCTGACCTGCAGGCTGGGACTGTAGGCAGAACATCATATTGCTCCTCGTACATCTGAGTATCCTAGAGCCTTCTCCTGTCCTCATAAAGGCTGTGGATTACTCCTCTCATGATGCATATATTGAAGAAATTAGTATAGGAAAATTCCACCTAAAGCTATGAAATGTAAAGACACATCCACCTCAGCAAGGTCCTGCTGTTGGAGGCTTGGACAGTATTCCTGAGAAGAATCACTGTCTGCTTGCCCTGTCCTTACACTCTCCTCTAAGGGCATCCCTTGTCTGTTGTTGATAACACACAGTGTGGTAATTGGAAGAATCTTGGCCCAATAAAAGCATTCTGTAACGTTTTTACGTAAATCTTAAGGATCAAGGCCAAAGCAGGTATCCCCTTGGGCTCATTCTGGCTTGTTTCGTGGCTCTTATAATATCTTATAAGACCTTGCAAGACCTTGAGGCTGCAGCTTTGAGGATTTTTTCAAGTGGAGCTACTGGTCTGTGTTGCAAGAAGAAAATAGCTTGAACCAGAAGCTGAAGAGCACAGTTTATGTGAAGGGCTCTATGCATACCAGTTGTAAGTACATCAGGAATGAAGGCTGTAAAACAATGAGACCCCAAAAAGGTGATAGAAACCTCAAAGAAGAAACTACATGAATTATTCCTGTGCTTAATCACAGTGTCTACTATTCTCAGAGGAAATACTATGATGAATAAGCAGAGAAAATTATCAAAATTCTTGTGTAATGAGCCCTGTGTTAATTGCCCCACTGTCCATTGAAACACAAAGATACTAATGAAGCACTCAGTCTCATCATCCCTGACTGACTTTCCTTATGTATCCAGAAGAAACTGTGGGGTGCAGGGACTTATTTCTTCCCTGGGAGTGAAATGTCCTTCACTGGGAGCTGGTTCAAAACTGGCCATGCTAGCTAAGCTGAAATGTCAGTGCAGTGTCAGCCGACAGCCAGTAAGAAGTATGGACTGATCCTAGATTCCTTCCCACATTAAAAGGTGGTGCACAAAGCCCCCAACTCCTCCCCAGCTGTCACTCCCTGACAGGACACTGATGGTCAAGATGTCCCAGCAGCAGGAGAGAGAGGTGTATTTTTTCTCTGTACTTGTTTTCCATGGGACAAGTCGTTACCACTGGAGCTCTGGGACAGTTTTGGCTGTCAGACCACACACCCTATCTCCTGAGTGAATTAGCTGTGACACAGACACATACCCCTGTGAATCTCACCACGGTTACCACAACCAATTACCAAGACAGAAGAGGAGCACATGCCTTCAGAGCAGAAGTATGTCAAGAGAGGAGTCCTGGCAATGCTGAACATGTGCTGTTTATTCACCATGCAGCAGAGGGGCAGGGAAGAGGGGCAGCTGGAGTTTCTCTGGAGCTCACTCCAACTGGGATTTCCTTAATAAATCAATTGTTCTTTTGACATGGCACCTCTGTTTCTCCCACCGAATGGCCCAAAATACACCACAAAAACTTTGTACTTTTCCCACATAACAGAGTCAAGCTGCAGTGAGAACTCACAGTGGTGGGGGAGGACGTGGAAGACAGATGTGTCCATCCAGTGCACACACCAGGACATGGGATGGACACACCAAAAACGTCCCCACTGGAACTGGGTCTGGAGGAGCTGCCTTGAAAGGCTCAGTCATCTGCTGTTAGCTGATGACAGGCAGTAACATCAGTTATTCTTCCTCTAAAACACTCTGAGATCCCTAGATGAAAAGGTACTTCAAGTGCAAAGTATTTTTGCTTATAAAGTATTTAAGGCACATCAGTCTGACTCACAGAACTCATTTCAAACAAATGAACAACCTTTGAAAACATTTTACGGACATTATTTCCTCTCCAGCTGAACTTCATCTCGTGAATTTAGTCTTATGTTATGGTCTGATTATTCTCAAAAAGAATTAAATTGGAGGAGGGAAGAAATGAAGGTATTCCCTGGAAATCCTTTCATTTTATTAAAGCCTCTGTTATTGCTTGTGTTGTGTTTGTCTAAACCACTTGTCAAGATTTCATTACCCCAATTTAAAACAGCAGCACTATGTCTAAATGTGGTTATGACTGAAAATGAAAGTACGCTGTAATATTCCCAGGGAGAGTAGAGCACACTGCTTTTCTGGGCTGAGCTTGGAGAAAATAGGTTATAGATAATATACACATTCATCCATCAAATATCACACTATAAAACAGTGCTAATGTGCTAAAAGAGATTTTACAGTCCCAAAACAATAGTGAGTCAGACAGAGGTTAGCGTTTTTAAGCCAGGAATGACCAACACTACTCAGTACAAAATTGATCAAATGCTATTTATCATTAAGAGCCAATAGTCAGCCTGGCCCTCTAATTAGCAGCAGCAACTTCTCCAAATAAGCTTATAAAGAAAGACTCAGTAAGAAATCAGCCCCAAAATATGCTGGGGCAACAAGTCATATCACAGGCCCACTGACATTGTTGGGCACAGACCTCCTGCAAGAAAAGGAGGGTCTGAGAAAGAAGGGTACTTTGGCTGTGCCCAATTCGCTGCAGGCACAAACCCCAAAATATTTAAGAGCAGAGAACAAGCTGTCTGTTCAGAACCAGCTGTCAGGAGCAGCAGCCTGCACCTTTCCACTGCGTGACCACCTCTTGAGACCTGCAGCAGGGAGGAGCAAGGGGTGATGGCTGTGGTGACCACCTCTTGAGGTGCAAGGGAGGAGCAAGGGGTGATGGCTGTGGGCTGAGCAGAGCTCTGGGAGCTCTGTACCAGCTCCTGCACAGCACACAAGCTATGAGCATCATGGTCTAGCTCTGTGCAATCAGAGGTCCTGCCATTGTTATCACTGTATGAGATGCTGCACCAGAAGTTTTGGAACTCAAAAACTGGGGAAAGAACATGGCAGAGAACTGTTTTGGAAATTTTATTTATTTATGAATTTAGCTCTAGCAGGTGTCCAGTTCAAAATAAAAAGACTGCTGCACATTTTTCAAAATATACTCGTACTCATACTTGATCTCTGCAGACCAAAGTGTATATTTCTTTAATAATCACGTGCTTCAAGACAAACACCTACATTTGACACACATGTATACAAAGTTAAACTACTGCTTGGGATGATGCATATTTCAGTGTTATTATGAATCTCCAGCAACTATGTGTCCTTGGTATCAATCAAAAGCAAATTCATGACTGCAATTCTACTGTGCTCATACAGTTTGTCAAGTTTAATTCCCATTCCTCAGAATTACTGAACTTTTTATCACTCTTTCTCCATAGGAAGATATCATTTGCATTACCATTTATGAGAACTATATATATAATTTTCCAGTTATTTGAAATTTACTGTAAATGTCTGCCAGCACAAAGATAACTACTGTGCAATTCTGAACAGCACACAATATCCAGAGCAGAAATAGCAGCACCATACCCAGCCACCCCTGAGCAGCCAGGCCCTGGGGGTGCAGGAGAGGCTACTCTGCTATTACACAGCCACTGGAGTGGGCACAGACACTTCTTTTATAACAGACCAATATTCAGAAATGAGGATTTACAAATGGGTAATCGATGGAGGACACATGCCACGTGCTCATGGTCACCCTGCCCAGGCCCTGTCGGTGCACTCTGCTCCCACATCCCTAACCCATCAGCAAAGTTGGACTGTTTCAATCAACATTGTCCTTATAAAACAAAAGGTCAAATTATCACTCACCCTCAGCACAAATTGTTACCCATCCCCTCTTCTCTGCCCGAAACCAGGAGAGGGACTGGCTGGGTCCTGCTCAGCCCTGGCATTGCCCCATGTAAACCCTCACCCAGCTGGTGTGCAGCACAGGCAGGCACAGAGTCCTCTCTCTGGTGGGCAACAGTGGTCCACAGATCCCCCTGGGAACCAGCCACAGCCACTTCTGAGCCTCCTGAGGGCTGAGCACCTAGTTACAATGGCTCTGATGAGCTACGAGCTGACACTCTCCTCTTTCTAGGAGCTTGCATGATGTGCTGGTTAGAGGAGCACAAAATAGCCTAATGATTGTATTGCAGGTGTTCTAAGGCATTTCTGAGGTCTGTAATCTATAAAGAATACAGGAGAGCTCAGGTTAATAGCATAGAGTGGCTGCCACTTGGTGTGGCACTAAGTTGTGATAAATGCAGACGCAGCTCACAGAAAAGAAAATAAGTATATGAAGAGTGGGAAAAAAAGAATTAATTATAGGTAGATATTCTGCTTTTTTAACCACCTAC
The DNA here is from genome assembly GCF_000695815.1 of Acanthisitta chloris. Taxonomy (NCBI): domain Eukaryota; kingdom Metazoa; phylum Chordata; class Aves; order Passeriformes; family Acanthisittidae; genus Acanthisitta; species Acanthisitta chloris. Next base: position 121,303 of record NW_008661299.1, read on the forward strand.
CTTACGCTAGGAAAACCACAATAGCTTTCTATACTTCAGAACTGACATTTTGCTGAGTGTTTTGTTCCAATGGAAAGAGATGTAAAAATACAATAGACTTTTTAGCTTAACTTTGTGACTTTGCAAATGTTTCATAAATCCCTCCCTCCTCACTCGTTGGGAACAACATGTCAACTGAACATTTTGCATAGATACCTACAGAGTGTACGTGGGAATTTAACTGCCATGGCATTTGCCATTCACAAGCCACACACTTGGTGTAAATTGTGTGTAGATATCTATTGCTATCACACCTTATTTTTGGAGGGAGAGAGGTGAGATGAGATGGATTCTCTGTCAATACAGCAGAGACACAACTCCTTGCTGGGTGTAGTGTCAGCCCAGGCAAGCCCCCAGGTGCCCAGAGCCAGCCCAGAGGCATCCTGAGGGTAGGATGGGCTGGGGAAGGTGCAGAGAGGCATGGCAGCAGTGCAGGCTCTTGCCCTGATCACTCCACTGATTGCACTGATGGTTTCAAGCAGGGATTGAAGCAAGCTGTGGGCACAGCAGCAGGAGAGGTTGTGGGACTGCTCGTTACACTCAGCTGCTGCTCCTCTTGCTGCTGGCTGAATGTTTAGGAGTTTATCCTGTTTAGGGAATTACAGAGCAAGAACTTGGCAGAGTAGATAGCATGAGACAAAATTGGTCCATAAGTTTACAGGGCAAGGTTTAATGAACTCTTAGAGTCCGGGGAGGGTACCAGTGCCTTAGGTGTTAAACATGTTTATTTATTGCTCCACCAGTTCTCTGATAGAGTTTATACATGTTTCAGCCAACTAAAACAAGTTTTTTGAGGATTTTGTGTTCTTGCTGAAATTCAGCAGAAGGCTTATATTGGGAGATTGATCAGGTACCAAAGGCAGTATTGGAAACATTACTGTATCTGAAGAAATAGTCCCATAAAGTCATGATGTTTTTCACATCGCTTTTACAGACGCAGTTTGGACCATCCAAAGATATCTCTCGAGCTATTTCCTTTCTGAAGAGAAAAAATAGCATATTTTTGACTGGATTGAGAAAGGTGTTTTGGCTAACTTCAAACTCCTCATTTCATTTGGGAATCTTTTTGCTGCTTAGATAAAATAATCAAAAACTGCTTGGTTACTTTAAAAAAACTCATATTACTTCAAAGCAATACAACTTTTCAGGGGTAGAAATTACTTGACAGACTTGCAAACTACGTGGTCATCCATTACACCAGCAAGCAGTTTTGGGTAGCAAAGTATTTCTTTAATAAATATTACCTAAAGCAAAGACAAAGACTTCACACTGTTCCTGAAGGAAATCCTATATGAGTAATGACAAATACTTAGGAGCTGCTTCCACCCATGGGCTCGTGCCAGTGACCTCCCACCCAGCAATTAAACAAATATCCTAAAAAACCAAGGCTTGACCTAGGTTACCCCAGTACTGCTATGTACTTTATATCATCCCACGCCTAGGCAGAGGCTATGTGCAGGCTGGTTTACCTGTTTGGGTGCCACAGGAGAGTTCTCAGCTCATGTCTGTGGCAGCCAAAGAGTCCTCAGAGGTGCAGGAGTTACTACCTCCAAAAGGAGCTTTTGGGGTTCTATCAGCTGTCTCCAGTGGACTCCAGGTCCACCTGACCACACCAGGCTTTCCTGGTGGAAGGATCTCACCTCACTCAATTATAAACACAAACAGATCATGTTTATATGAATGAGTTTCTTCCCATGCAAATCAAGTTGGTTTTAGCCAAACGATTTTTACGTGCAGCCCAAACCACAGGGATACAAGGCAGGGGGAGAGCCTTTATGCATTTCTATACAGCAAGGAGTCAGCTATGCCAGGAGCTTGCAGAAAACATTCCTCTTGAAGGAATTTGACTTTTTTGCACGATCCATTCTCCCCAGAGAGTGGATTGCCCTTAAGAAGGGCCCTAAAGAGCCCCATCCCAGCACAGGGGAGGGAGGGGAGCCAGCATGGGGCACTGCAGCCCCATGCAGGTTAGGGCTCCCTGCAGTTCCACATCACGGTCCAGCTGCAGGGATTACCTCTGCTGAGCAGCAGGTACTGCTGGGCATTTCGCTGCGCAGGACTTGCACTGCCACAGTGTGCTGGTTTGAGCTGGAG
>NW_008661300.1:0-2114 GCF_000695815.1 Acanthisitta chloris
GGGGGGCAGCTGGGGGGCAATAACCCCGGGGGGGGTAATTGAGGGCACCAGGGAGGGCACACAGGGAGGGCAGAGGTGACATTGTCACTGTTCTCAGATGGTGCTGTACTTGTCCTTCCCCGTGGGACTGTTCTGGGTGTCCAACCAGGCTGACCTCTTCCAACGTTACGTGATTCAGCGCAAGGTGACAGCAGGGATCAGGGGCAGGGAGGAATACAGGTGACATTGTCCCTACCCACAGGGATGTCATCTGTGTCTCCTGTTCCCTGTCCCCTCACTCTCTCTCCTTCCAGAGGGACATCTTCCCACCTGACAACCCTGAGAGGGTAAGAGAACGGTGTCCCCAGCATCCCTGGGCTGTCCCCCCAGTGTCCCTCACAGTGTCCCCAACACCCCCCAGTGTCCCCCTGGTGTCCTGCCCCTGCCAGTGCCACCCTCAAGGACAGAGGGGACGCCTGGGGACACTTCTGTCCCCATGTCCCCTGTCCTCCTGTCCCCTGTGTCCCTTGTCTCCACTATCCCCCCATCCCTATGTCCTATGATGTCCCCTGTCCCCCGACCCCTATCCTCCTGTCCCCTGTCCCTGTGTCCCCTGATGCCCCCATGTCACCTATCTTCATGTTGTATTTTCCCATGTCCCCTGGTCCCCACCGTCCCCATGTCCCCTGATGTCACTGTCCCCACAGCGCAGGGCGATAGCTGAGCTGAAGCAAAGGCTGCGCGAGGGGAAGGGGACGCAGGCCTGAGGGACACCCGTGGGGACACTGAGGACACACAGCCACCCCCGTGGGGACGCCCAGGGGACACCCAGGACAACGAGGACACACAGCCACCCCCGTGGGGACACCAAGGAGAGCAGTGCCAGGACACGGCGGTGACACAAGGGACGTGTGGCTGCAGGTGATGGCACTGTGTGACACTGTTGGGGACAAATGATATGTCATAGTGTTCTGGTGCCATAGAGTCACAAAATCATCAAGGAGATCTCTAAGATGATCAGTTGCAACCATTAACTTGTCGCTGCTGTGACCCTTCAGCTCAAAGTGCCACATCCAGGTGCCTCTTGGAGACTTCCAGGGCTGGTGACTCCACCACCTCCCTGGACTAGATTCCATGGCCATTCCCTCTAGTCATCTCCCTGCAGCCGTGGCACACCTCTCTTCAGCCCCTGTCAGGGAGTTGGACAGACCCATGAGGTTATCTCTGAGCCTCTGAGGAGCCTCACTGACCGTGTGTTCTAGACCTTTGATGAGTCTTGTTGGTCATGTGTTCTAGACCTTTGCTGAGCTTTGTTGGCCGTGTGACCTAGGCCGTTCATGAGCCTTGTTGGCCATGGGTTCTAGATCTCTGATGAGCCTCATTGGCCATGTGTTCTAGGCCTTTGAGGAGCCTCGTTGGCCACGTGTTTAGGCAGAACAGAGGAACGTGTAGCCATGTCCTGGTGGCATCACTGTGATCTTGGTTACACCTGTGTTGTCATCATGGTCATGTGTGACGTCTCTCCAGGACTGCAGAGGTGACAGTGGTGACATGTGACCCCCCCAGTGTCCCCACCCCCCATCCAGAGGTGACATGTGACCCCACTGTGTCCCCACCCTCAGTCCAGAGGTGACGTGACCCCCCCGGTGTCCCCACCCCAATCCAGAGATGACATGTGACCCCCAGTGTCCCCCCATCCAGAGGTGACATGTGACCCCCTGTGTCCCCACCTTCAGTCCAGAGGTGACGTGACCCTTATAATTCACAATTTTTCACATAATGGCTAGTATTGGAATCAGATATCCTTATAAATTTTGGGCACCTAATAATACTGCTCTCCCACAGTAAATGTCTGAGTTCCTCCGGTGACAGTGGTGTGACCCCCCCAGTGTCCCCACCCCCCATCCAGAGGTGACATGTGACCCCACTGTGTCCCCACCCTCAGTCCAGAGGTGACGTGACCCCCCCGGTGTCCCCACCCCAATCCAGAGATGACATGTGACCCCCAGTGTCCCTCCATCCAGAGGTGACATGTGACCCCCTGTGTCCCCACCTTCAGTCCAGAGGTGATGTGACCCCCCCGGTGTCCCCACCCCCAATCCAGACGTGACATGTGCCCCCCCCAGTGTCCCCTA
>NW_008661301.1:0-239 GCF_000695815.1 Acanthisitta chloris
GGAAGGAGAATGTGCTGTTTGCCACATGTCAGTGCTGGGGGTTCACTCCAGTGTTTTCCCAGGGTTTGTTCCCCTCAGCATTCCTCCTCCCTGGAGGCTCCTGCACTTCTGGCTCTGCAAAGTCCCTTTAACACAACTTTTCTCCCCTCTCTCCCCCTTCTCATTCAATGACTCAATGAGGTTTGTCACAGTTAAAAAATGATGCTGCTCCGCTGCAAACTATTTGGGATATTTGTGTC
>NW_008661302.1:0-369 GCF_000695815.1 Acanthisitta chloris
ACCGCGCATTCCTCACCTGCTCCTGCAGCTCGGCCAAGCGGTTGGCGCGTTCCTCCTCCGAGTCGGAGCTCTCGTCGCTCTCCGAGGAGCTGTCGCTGCTGCTCTCGTCGTCGTCGTCGTCCTCGTCGTCGTCTTCGTCGTCGTCGTCGCTGGAGGAATCGTCGGAGGAGGATTTGGAGAGGGTTCCGGGTAAAGGAGCCGACGCAGAGGCCGACGCGGCGTCTTGGGGCTCGTCGGGCATCTTGGCGTAACTGAACTCGAAGACGTCCTGGGAGAGGAGAGAGGTGAGTGTGGAGGGGATGCAGGGAGGAGATTGGATGCAGGGAGGAGATTGGATGGAGGGAGGGGATTGGGTGGAGGGGGGGGATT
>NW_008661302.1:439-801 GCF_000695815.1 Acanthisitta chloris
ATGGAGGGAGGAGATTGGAGGGAGGGAGGAGATTGGATGGAGGGAGGAGATTGGATGGAGGGAGGAGATTGGATGGAGGGAGGAGATTGGATGGAGGGAGGAATGGACGGAGATTGGATAGAAGAAGAAATGGATGGATAGAGGAGATTGGATGGATAGAGGGATGGAGGAGATTTGGATGGAGGAGATTTGGATGGATAGAGGGATGGATGGGGAAGATTGGAGTAGAGGGATGGATGGAGAAGATTGGAGAGATGAGTAGAGGAATGGATGGAGTTGAGATGAGATGGGATCAAAGAAATGGGATGGGATGGAGTTGGGATGGGATGGATGGAGGAGTTGGGATGGGATGGATGGAGGAG
>NW_008661302.1:1133-1457 GCF_000695815.1 Acanthisitta chloris
GGATGGAGGAGATGGGATGGGATGGGATGGATGGAGGAGATGGGATGGGATGGAGGAGATGGGATGGGATGGATGGAGGAGATGGGATGGAGATGGGATAGGATGGGATGGAGAAGTTGAGATGGAAGAGATGGGATGGGATGGATTGAGATGGGATAGGATGGAGGAGTTGGGGTGGAAGAAATTGGATGAGATGGATGGAGAAACAGAGAGGATTGGATGGATGGAGATGATTGGATGGGACGGATGGGATGGAGGAGATGGAAGGGATGGAGGAGATGGGATGGGAGCAATGGAGATGGGATGGATGGAGGAGTTGGGATG
>NW_008661303.1:0-5930 GCF_000695815.1 Acanthisitta chloris
TCACCCAGCACTGCAGCACTGTGTCCCCGAGCCACCAGGGGAGGTTCAGGTTGGCTATTGGGACAATTCCTCCTGGAAAGGTTGTCCAGCCCTGGCACAGTTGCCCAGGGAAGAGAGAAGCCACAGCCCTGGAAGGATTTAACAGTTATGTGGATACGGTACTTGGGGACATGATCAGTGGTGGCCTTGGCAGTGTTGGGAAGGGTTTGACTTCATCTCAGAGGGCCTTCCCAACCCAAAGGATTCTCATCTCCAACCAGTGGAGATCCTGCAGGAGGACAGTTCTGAGCCAGGTGGCCTCAGGGACCCACATCCACCTCAGGACCCTGTGTCCCATCTTCCCCAGCTGACCCCCACGCAGTGTCTCCTCAAGGTGGGCTGGAGGAACATGAGAAGCCCTGAGGTGCCCCAAAGGACCAGACACATCCCAGGTGTGGTTCCCCCACAGCACAGGTACCTGAGTGAGGGGTTCTTCTCCTTGGCCTTGGGCTGCATGACCTGCTTGGGGGACTGGCCCACGGTGAAGGCGAAGGTGCCACGCACGTGCTGGGGGTAGCGCAGCTTGTGCAGGTGCTTCCGGAAGATCTCCGCACTGTCTGAGGCCACCTCCTCATCAAAGGCAATCTTCAGCAGCTGGGGGTGGCACAGGGCAGCATGAGGGACCAGGGCATGGGCAGGGGCATCCACAAGCCCTTCCCATGGCTCAGGGCAGAGCTTGAATCCAGCAGGGGCACATGGGCACAGGCCAGGCTGGAGGACACTGTCCCCCAGTGCTGTCTACTCTATCCCATTCCCCTTCCTCTGTATCTGCTGCTCCTGGTTGTGCCACGCCTTGCCACCACAGCTCTGGCCATGGCATGGCTGGCATTTCTCCCCCAGCACTGCTCCATCTCCACACCTCTCCCACGCGTGTAAAATGCCCAGTAACTCCCCAAGTTGTGACATCTCTTCCTGTTGTGTTCCTCTCCCTCAAGACCTGCACAAGGTTTTGCATATCCACCTTCAAGGGACCTGTGTGAGGACACCTCACACCTCCTTGAAATGTGCTGCCCAGGGAGGTGGTGGAGTCACCACCCCTGGAGGTGTCCAGGGAAGGACTGGACATGGCTTTCAGTGCTCTGGGCTAGCTGAGAAGGTGAAGATGGGTCACAGGGTGGACTGGATGACCTTGGAGGGTGTTACCAACCTCAGGGATTATGGGATTGTGTGACTCTCGGGCCTCCAGCAGCCTCTGGAGCACCTGGAAAGGGACCCTGAGCCAATTCCCACCTGGAATGTGCAGGAGCGCAGCTGCAAGCCCTCCTGGATGAACTGATCCACCTGGGCCTGGATGCTGATCTTCTTCTCTTTGGTCAGCGAGGCGATGGGAAAGGAGCGGATCACCACCTGCTCCCCCACTGGGCACAGGATGGGAAAGGTCAAACACATCACCAACCATCTCCTCCTCCCCAGGGACCACTAACCATCTCCTCCTCCCCACCAGGGACCACCAACCATCTCCTCCCCAGGGACCAGCAACCATCCTCCTCCTCCTCCCCAGGGATTCTCAACCATCCTCCTTCCTATGGATCCCCAACCATCCTTCTCCTCCCCAGGGACCACCAGCCCTCCTCACCCAGCGGGTCCGTGGGGGTTCCCTTGAAGATGATGCGGTAGGTGGTGAGGAAGATTGCTCCTTCTGCAGGGAGGAGAGGAGGACCCCCAATGCTCCCCCCAGCACCTTCCTCCCGTCCGTCGGGCATGAGGTACACGCGCAGCCCCTCCATCACACACTCCTCACCCACCAGCAGGTTGGGGCGCAGCAGCTTGGGCTGGAGGGGAACAGTGAGGAGCTCAGGCTGGTGTGGAGCATGGGAAGGGCCTTGGTGGCCCCCATGGCTCCAGCAGGCAGCTCCTTACCTTCTGGATGGGAGGAAGTCTCTTGCTCTCCCTGTGGACAGCGTCCAGGGTCTCAATGTGCATCTGCACAATGTCTGTGACACACAGCGGGAGAGGATGAGCAGAGTCCTCCCTGTCCACCCACACCCTGTGTCTTCTCCTGGCCCTCACACTGCCCCCCTAGATAAGGAAAGCTTCTTCATTGTGGGGGTGGTCAGGCATGGAATAGGGAAGTGCTCAGGGAGGTGGTGGAGTCACCATCTCTGGAGGTGTTTAAGAGGCATCTGGACCTGGTGCTGGAAGGTTTAGGGGTTATAGCAGTGATAGGTTAACGGTTGGACTTGATGATCTTAGAGATCTCCTCCAGCCCTGATGGTTCTATGGGACAGTGTCCATGCCAAGGATGTTTGGAGATGTCTCCAACCCCTCCATCTGCTCATGGTTTGCCCAGGGAGATAGTGGAGTCACCATTCCTGGAAGTGTTTAAGAGGTGTCTGGAGGATCTGGTTTAGGGTTTAGGGGTTACAGCAGCAACAAATTAATGGCGGGACTTGATGACCTTGGAGGTCTCCTCCAACCCTGATGACTATGATCCTGCAGGACCCAGAGGGGTCCTGGTGAGCTGCCCCAGGTGCTTACCAGGGATCATGACATGCAGCCCCTTGAGGTGCTCATTGGTGACACCGCTCTCGGTGCAGACCTTGTCCACAAAGCGGTTGATGAACCTGACAACGTAGTTGGCCACGTCGGAGCTCTCGGCGTCCTCGAAGCCGCTCTCGGTGTCGTAGCTCTCAGCCACGCTGCCAGCGATGCTGCCAGGGACAGGGGTCACACAGCCACCCTGGGACAACCTCCCACCCCTGACACAGAGTCAACAGAGCTTCCACGCCCAGGCAACGCCCTGGGCACCACAGCCTACACATCCTGCCACAACCCTGGAACCACAGCGCGGCTGTGGTTGGAATGGACCTTTCAAGTCCCTCTACTCCAGTCCCTCCACAAGGAGCAGAGACACCTTCCATGCCATGACAGCATCTGGATGCCCTGGAAGCCCTGGGAGCTCCAGTTGACTCTGGCATCCCCACGTGTCCCCACCAAGCCCCTCAGAGCTGCACACCTGTTCGTGACGAAGCTGTTGCTGACGCTCTCCATGTCGCCCAGGCCGGAGCTGCGCAGCAGGCGGTTCTTGCTGGTGTCCAGGGGCAGCAGGAGGTAGCTCATGCGGTTGGCATAATGGATGGCCTGGCTGAACACAGTGCTCTCCTCCTTCTGGATCAGCTCCTGCTGCTTCTCGCGGCTCATGGTGGGCCAGAGCCGCAGCTGCTCTGACGCGATCTCCAGTGCTGACCTGGCTTCCTGCGGCTCCTCCGTGCTCTCCTGATGGGTTGGATATGTTGGTCATCTGCATGGACTGACCCATCTCAACAGGTTGCCAGAACTGGCACAGGGTGCCCAGAGCAGCTGTGGCTGCTCCATCCCTGGGAGTGTTCCAGGCCAGGCTGGATGGGGCTGGAGCAGCCTGGGCTGGTGGGAGGTGTCCCTACCTAGGCAGGGCTGGCACTGGATGACCTTGAAGGTCCTTTCCAACCCAAGCCATTTCATGATTCTATGCTCACAGACTTTTAGGCAGAGCTGCTCTGTGCAGTGCCTCACCCAGGACACCATCACCATCTCCTCACCTCCTCCGTGTGGTTCTCCTCGCTGCTGTCCAGGTACAGGGCCCTGATGTGGTTCTGCACATCACAGTAGAACATTGCCTCCCAGAACTGGATGTTTGTCCACACCACGTGCTCCTGCACACAGCTGTAGGCAAACTGTGTGATGCCAGGGCTCAGCTTCTGTGGGAGCAGAAGGCGGAGAGACATCTGCATCAGAGCTCCTCCAAGGTTACTTGAAAGCTCTTCTCTTGCCCAGAGCCCACAGAGCCTTATGCCATTGTTTCACAGGAGGGAGAAGCCCAGCCCAGCCCAGCCTGACTGGTGGATCAAGCTGACATTCCATGCAACCTTCCTGGAGGTGTTCTAGCCATCCTAGGAGCCTCAAGGCTCAGGTGCACCAGCCTGGTCAGTCTGTGAGGGACTAGAAGGTTCTGGGCAGGAGCTGTACTCAGAATCCACTCAGGGCTAGTGAAAGACATCTCTGCCAATGACAGGGGGTGGCACTGGATGACCCTGAAGGTTCCTTCCAACCCAAACCATTCCACGAGTCCATGAGATGTGGTCCTGAGCCATGTGCTCTGGGATGGCCCTGCTTGAGTGGGGCGGTTGGGCCAGATGACCTGCTGGGGTCCCTTCCAACCTAACTGACTCTGTGGGGACAACCCGGTGACTCTCAGCCCTTCCACCTGCAGCTCTGCACCCCCAGGATCCTGAGGGCTCACAGGACACCATGGATACTCACCCTGCAGAAGGCAGTGACCAGCGGCAGGAGAGCAGCAGCGATTCCATGCTCATCCATGGCCGTGCAGTCCTGGAGGAGGACACAGAGATGACACAAGGACAGGGACTCCATCCCAGTCCTGCTCCCTCCCCCAAGCAATCAGATCCCTCCCAGGCCTGAAGGATGTGGAAGTGACACAGGGCCCAGGACCCCATCCCTGCTCCCAGCTCCCTGCCCCGAGCTCCCGCAGCCTGTCCCACCTGGAGGCAGCAGTTCATCATGCGGATGACGAAATCAAACTGCTGGTGGTCCAGCACGGCTCGGTTCTGCTGCACGTGCAGGTGCAGCTCCTGCGTCAGGCACTGCCGCGCGGCGCGACCCTTCATGGCGCGCAGCACCGCCGGGAACAGCTGCGGGACAGGGCAGCACGGGCAGCACGGGGCAACACAGCCCAGAGCGGCCCAGGGGGGGAGGAGGGGCCGACAAGGTTCACAGACACAGAGCAAACCAGACCAAAACCCCACGGGTGGAGCTCACGAGGTCAAGAGCAGCTCAGGATGGGCACAGAGGTCAAGAGGAGCTCAGGAGGAGGAGTAGGTGATGGTAGGCTGACACCAGGGTGTTCACAGCCTGGATGTCTCAGACATGGAGCAAACCAGAGCAAAACCCCATGGGTGGAGGTCAAGAGCAGCTCAGGAGGAGGAGGAGGTGATGATGGGCTGACACCAGGGTGTTCACAGCCTGGATGCACTCGGACACAGAGCAAACCCCATGTCTGGGTGGCTGGAGCACAGCCATGGGAACACCCTACTTGGTAAGGAGTGGGAGGACCCCGAGGGTGCCCAGAGGCAGCAGGAGATGCACAAAGGGTGTTGAGGTGGTGTGCAGTCGTCAGGAAGACAAGGAGGAACAGTGCAGAGAAGGGACATGCCACGGGTTAGTGGTGGCCTTGGCAGTGCTGGAGAAGGGTTGGAGGTGATGGGCTCAGAGGGATTTTCCAGCCTTAGGGACTCCATGATTCTGTTGGTGAGGGGGAGGTCAGGCTCTTCTCCCAGGGAACAGGGACAGGACAAGGGGAAACACCCCAAGCAGTGCCAGGGGAGGCTCAGGCTGGCAACTGGGGCAATCCCCTCTGGCAGCAATCACATCCCTGGGGGGGATTTAACAGCCATGTGGATGTGGCACGTGGGGACATGGTCAGTGGTGGCCTTGGCACTGCTGGGAAGGGTTGGACTCCATAGTCTCCAAGGCCTTTTCCAACCTCAGTGACTCTCTGATTCCATCTGGACACAGATAGGGAATGTCCTCTCCATCCTGCCAAGGAGGATGGTGACCCCACACTCTCCTCCCCTCAACCCCAGGACCCTCCTCACCTTTTTGGCTTCCAACATCTTGTTCTCGAAGACGTAGGAGATGCAGTTCCTGACGACCTCCAGGCGTCGGGCGCTGTTGGCCAAGGCGTTGCCATTACGCTCCATGATGGCAGCTGGAAGAGAATCCAGCGAGTTCACTCAGGGCAGGACCTGCACCCCTGGGTGGACCTTCAGGGGTGCTGCAGACCTCAGGGAGCTCTGAGCAGCCCAAGGGGCAGAAGCTAACAGGGACAGAGCTGCTGCTTCTCCATGGTGTCACAGATGTATAGTGTGTTCAGGGGTTGGGATGAACCTTAGAGA
>NW_008661303.1:5988-14811 GCF_000695815.1 Acanthisitta chloris
GTTGGGGCAGCCACAGTCTCCCTGGGCAACCTGTGCCAGTGTCTCACCAACCTAACATCACAGGCCTTCTTCCTGATAACTAATCTCAATTTCTCCTTTCCATTTATCCCCATGGAACCCCTGGATGTGCCATGGAGTGAACCGAATCCCTGAGGACCAGAGGCAGCAACCTGCGCAGGGCATGCACACATACCGATGGGAGGTCCTGATGGCACCATGCACTTCTTCTCAGCCTTGACAGCTGGAGGGGCTGTCTGCAGCTTGGCTGTGGCCTGGTCGATGATCCACTGCACTGTCCCCTCATCCAGCCTGGGGAAGGGCTTCTGGTGCAGGCGCAGGTGACAACCCTCCGTGGGCTTCTGCACCTTGTGCATGGTCACCGCAGGGTACGGGTTCTCCTGCCACAGCAAGAACAGGTCCTCGTCAGGAGTGAGGACATGGCACATCTTCTCCCAGGGCAGGAGGCAGCCCTCAGCCACCTCCACTGCTCCCAGCTGGATCTACAACTCCCAGGAGCCTGCAGTGCCAGCAGGATCTGCTCCTCAGAGCCCCATGGACAGCCTAGTGTGATCCTGACCAAGCTCTGCTTAGGAGCTCCATCCCGAGACAGCTGAAGGGCCCATGGTGACTGCACTGCCTTCAGGAGACCTGTGCTGGCCTGGAGCCACTGGAAACCAGGGAATATCACTACTGAGAGGAGCTCATGCCAGGCCAGACACCTCTGGGCACATGAGCAGGTGCCCAGCCACAGGTGACACCACAGAGGAGGAGAACATCATGCACCAAGAGCTTATAGACGGAGGACAGAGGGACTGGGGCTCCATTCCAGGCTTTCCGTGCCCCATACCCACCTGGGCAGACAACCCAGCCCAACTGGGGCTCCAATCCCAAGCTTTCCCTGCCATGTGGCCCCCCAGCACCTTCTCCCTCCTGGCCTGTGGCCTCCAGGACTCACATTCTTGTACAGCTTCTCCGCCAGCTCCTTGATGTGCCTCAGGACCTTCTGCTTGTTCCCCTCCTCTGCCCGCATGCGCTTCACCTCATAGGCCACAAGCTGGGGAGGAGAACCAGCTGAGAGGAGCAGCTCTGGCCACCCCTCCTAGCCCCAGCCTGCCCCCCAGTAGATCCCAGTCAAACCCTGGATGGCAGGGAGGGCTGAGCAGGATGAGTGGGAAGGGGGAGTAGAATCATTGGATAGAATCATAGAATCATCAAGGTTGGAGGAGACCTCTAAGGTCATCAAGTTCAACCATTAACCTGTCACTGCTGGAACCCCTAAACCAGATCCTCCAGTGCCAGATCCAGATGCCTTTTCAACACCTCCAGGGATGGTGACTCCACCACCTCCCTGGGCAAGATCCCTGACCTCAACAGTGAAACATTTCCCCTCACATCCAATCTGACTCTGCCCTGTCTCAGCTCAAGGCCATTCCCTCTAGTCCTCTCCCAGCTGCCAGGGCAGGACAGACATCCTCCACCTCTCTCCAAGCCGTTGGGAAGCTGCTCCCAGCTCACCTCGTCGAAGAGGTCGATGGAGCGGTACGGGGCCCCGCGCTCCGTCACGAAGCCAGCGAAGGCCATGCCCTCCAGCACCTTGGTAAGGAAGTCATCCTCCGTCAGCCCTCGCTGTCCAAGGAATGCTGCCTGGAGAGGGAAAAGTGTGTGTCGCCAGCAGTGTCATCCAGGCTGAGAGCTTCATGGTATCATAGCTTGCTAAGGGGTTGGAATGGAGCTCAGAGATCACCCAGCCCCAACCCCTGCCCTGGGCAGGGACACCTCCCTCCAGAGCAGGTTGCTCAAGGCTCAGCCAACCTGGCTGTGAACACTGACAGGGTTGGGGCAGCCCCACACAGGATAACCGTCTCACCACCCTCAAAGGGAAAACTTCTGCCTAAGATTTAATCTAAATTGCCCTCTTGCAATTTCTCCCCATTACTCCTTGCCCTGTCTCTGCAGCTCCTAACACAGATCCCTCTGCAGTTTCCCTGGAGCCCCTTCAGCTCCCAGCAAGGACTACAGAAACTATGACTGTGAAACCTAGAATTGCTTTCTGGATTCATCCGTAAGCCCTATCAGAGCCCAGCTTATCCCCCCCCCTCCCCGGAGCAGCCCCTGCACAGGAGCACTGGCCCCTGCCCCGCAGCCCCAGGCCCTGCCCTGACCTTGTGGAAGCGGATGACGGGCTCGGGGTGGATGCGGATGATGTGCAGACACCAGCGATAGCCCTGCAGCAGCTGCGCGAACAGCCGCAGGAACACCGCGCGGATCTCCTTGTCCTGCAGGAGCAACGACAGGGCGGTCAGGCCACGGTCACCGTGTGGTCACAGCATGGTCATGGTGTGGTCAGGGCATGGGCATGGTACAGTCACGGCACCACAGCATGGCCATGGCCATGGTCATGGTGTGGTCATGGTGTGGTCACGGCATGGTCATGGTGTGGTCAGGGCCATGGCCATGGGCAACCCATGGGCACTGCTGTCTCTGGCCATGGCTTAGAGCGCTGGCCATGGTGGTCTGAGACGGTGCCAGGCTGAAGTCACACCTGTGTGCTCCATGGCCAAGGAATGGGGTAGAATTGAGGTGCCCATAGGGTCAGGAACCTCCCTGAGAAGTTCCTCCCTCCTCGCTCACCTGCATCTTGAGGGAAGAGGCAGAGATGGTGGCAGGGGGGAAGGCGAGATCTGCCATCTCCAGCTCCGGGTCCAGGACCTGCTCGAGAGGACACAGAGCTCAGGCCCTGCCCCAGGGCCGTCCCTACCTTCCTGGCTGGAAAAGCAAAGGACTGCTCCCCAGGGACCCCACAGCTCCCCTAGAAAAGGTCTGAGGGGCTTGGAGACATCCCTCAGGGCTCAGGAACACTCCCCCAGGCACAGCCTGACCCTTCCTCGGGAAGCACTGCTGGCACAGAGCAGTCCCAGACCTTCACCTCCCACTGCCCCCGGACATGGTGGAGGAGCAGGAGCTGCTTGGCACAGTGCCCTGGGCATGGTCCAGAGGCCTCGGGAACATGGGAGCAGCCAGAAGTGCTGCAGGACGACAGGTGCTTCCTGCCCACAGGCTGGGAGCCAGGCACCCACCCCATTCCCAAAAACCTCTGGCAGAGGAACACCTCTCCAGCACTGCTGTGCACCAGAGGCCTTTGCACTGGGAATGGTCCTTGTGACAGGGTCTGCAGGACCCCAAGGTACGGACCCCACTCACACAGCAATCCCTGCTGCTCCACTCCCAGTGTCCATGGGCACGTGTGGCATTCCCAAGGTGCTGGCCAGAGGCCACTGGGAATGGTCCCTGTGCCATGGTCTGCAGGACCCCAAGGGACGGACCTGCTCACAGAGGAGTCCCTGCTCCACCCCCAGCTCCCTGGACACGTGTGTCATTCCTGAGCTGCTGGCAACCTGTGGATGCAGGGAATGTCACAGCACTCACCATGGAGAGAGCCTCCCGTGTCTGCTGGAGCAGGGGCTCAGGGAGCAGGGAGATGTGGACGCACTCAGGGACAGTCACGGTGCCACCGTCCAGGTCTGCAATCACCACGTCCAGCTGCAAGGGCAGCACAGCTGTGAGCCCAGGCCAAGCTTCCCGGGACATCCCCAGGTGGTAGAAAGCTATCCAGGGGCACCAGCTCAGGACAGAAAGGCTTGTCAGGACCTCATGGCACCAGATTCCTTGGACCAGCCTGGATGAGTCCAACACTGATCCTGGCCACCCTCACCCAGGGGAGCCAGAAGGATGCATGGACCTTGGTTTGGGTTAGCTCCTTCTGCATCCAGCCACTCCCACTGGACCCACCAGTCCCAACAGGATCCAGAGAATCCCATGTATCGAGACAATCCCACTGTATCCAGGCCCACTGGACTCAGCCAGCCCCACTGGATCCAGTCCCACTAGATCCAGCCCCACTGGACCCAGCCAGCTCCCCTGGGCTTGTGTGGCACCCCTGGCCCTGGGCACCCTGAGGACGATGCCAGATGCCAACTCCTGGGCCTGCCCTGGCATGCGATGCCTCACCAGCTCCTGTGTCTCCGACTGGAAGATGGAGTGGACGCCGATGATGAACGGCGTTGGGGTGCTCAGCACCTCGAGGAGCTGTGCAGGCAGGATGGGCACGTAGGTGAAACTGCAACCAGAACAGAGCACCACTGCAGCCAGCCCAGCCCTGATCCACATCCAAACACCATCCTCACTCCCAGCCGTGATCCCAACTCCAGAGACTGGGGGATGTGTGCCCAGGCTGTCCCTGGCACTCAGCACCTCAGGCAGCATGTGGCCCATGGCCATGCATGGCTCCTGATGCTTGCCCAGAGCAGCTGTGGCTGCCACATCCCTGGAAGTGCTCTGCAGAGGGACCTGGGACAAGGCCTGGAGGGACAGGACACAGGGAATGGCTTTCCCACTGCCAGGGGGCAGGGACTGGTGGGATATTGGGAAGGAATTCCAGGCTGTGAGGGTGGTAAGACACTGGCAGAGGTTGCCCAGGGAGGCTGTGGCTGCCCCAGCCCTGGCAGTGTTTCACTCCAGGTTGGCTGAAGCCTTGAGCAACCTGCTCTGGTGGGAGCTGTCCCTGCCCAGGGCAGGGGGTGGCACTGGGTGATCTCTGAGGTCCCTTCCAGCCCCTGAACACACTATGAAACCAGGAGGCAGGGCTGAAAGATTCACCAGGGACACTGAGAATCAAACTGGGAGGGTGTGAGGCAGGAACAGGGGGGCTTGAGGAGCAGTGGGGACCCTCACCTGTACTTGAGGGGGAACATGAGGGCAAGGAGGGCACGGCAGGCGTCCGTCAGCCTCTGGTAACTGCTGGAGAGGAACAGGATCTTGTGCTCGGTCAGGGCAGCACAGAACAGGTACAGCACATTGGTGATACCTGGTCAGAGGCACAGAAGGGTGGTCAGAAACAGGGGATCCCCTCCTGCACCCCTCCAGACACTGCTGACCCCCACCTGGGCTGGATCCCACTCCTCATCCCCACATTCTGCCCACAAGAGGAGCCTATCATCTCCACGAAGAGTGTGGATCAGCCAGGTGTGCTCCCACATGGATATCTCTTCCCAGAGATGCTCCCAGCACTCCTGGGGTGCCTTTCCCAGGGGGCACGAGGCAGCTCCAGGCTCTCCTGCTGACCCCAGGCTGCTCCTCACACCTCCACATATCCCATCCCCCAGGAAAGGGATGGCTGGAGAGGTTCTGGCTGAGGTGGCTCAGCTGGGAGAGAGCCCAGAGCCAAAGTCCAGGTGGGAATGACACACAGGGACTCCAGCCCAGCACTGGCCCTGAGCTGGTGGCAGTGTGGGGACAAGTCTCACCGAGCTGGCGGAAGAGCAGGGCCACACTGCAGCTGCTGACAGGGAGGGAGTCGTTGATAGGAGTCTGGATCACCTGCCTGTCCCCCGCGCCCAGGGAGATCGTCCTCTGCAAGGGAACACACGCCTGGTCATCAGGGACAGCCCAGCAGGGTGACAGGACAGGGCAGGCGCAGCCAAACCCCCCAGAGCACAGGGACAGGGTGAGTGTACCCTGCACAGCTGGAGCATGGCTGCTGTGGGAAGAGGGGAAAGGGGAAGAAAATGATGCCACAGCACCCACTGGGTGCTTGACTGGGTCCATGGACTGAGGGGAGGAAGGGGAACTGCTCCAACAGTCCCAGACAGCACCAGCAGGTCCCTGATGTCCCCAAGACCCACACTGTGAGTGGGATACAAGGGTTCCCCAGGACTCAAGGGGTCTCCGGGAATCAAGAGCTCCCCAAGACCTCAGGCCCCAGGGGAGCAGCTCACCAGTGCTGTGCCCACCCAGCCCTGCTGTGCCAAGGAGCAGCACCAGCTCTGCAGCCTCTCTGGTGCTCTCCCTGGCAGCAGGAACAGGCCCAGATGGCTCCCAGTGGAAGGAACTGGGCACAGACTCATTGCTTCTTCCCCACTGGCACTTATTCCTGGACCTGAGCCCACTTCCAGTGCCACAGGGATGCTCACACCTCCCCGTCCAGGCTCCCTCCAGACTGCAGGGCTGGGGCAAGAGCAGAGTTCTGGCTCTCTCCTCCTCTTTCCACACCTCCCTGGGGCAAAGGCTGCTGTGTAAGAGCAATTTCACCATGCCACCACCTCTCCCTGCAGATCCAAGAGCCCTGAAATCCGTGGCTGAGCAGAGCCAGAGCCCTGACCTGCTCCTCCAGCCCAGGCCACCGCAGGGGCACAACCCCCAGGAGAGCACAGGGAGAGGCAGACAGGAGCTCAGGGACACATCTTGGCCCCTGCCAGTGCCACACACACCACCAAGGCTGCCCTGAGACCACCAGGACGCAGGTGGGGGTGGGCCAGGCTGAGAGTAATTAACAGAGAGGCTGCTAACGAGGGCCAGACCCCAAAGAGTGAAGGAAAAGGCGTGCGTACCGCTGCTTCGTCCTCCGCGTCAGGCTGAGGTGGGACAGACAGAGATAGCACAGTCAGTTAGGACACATGGACACACACGTGGACAAAGGGACAGCAGGGACACAGGCAGAGCCACCACAAGCAAGGACAGAGCTTGGAGAGGAGAGGACAGAGCACACAGACACACACAGACACACACAAACGTGGAGCGACGGCTACGGCACTGGTAAGAGCCTTGGACACAGCAGGAGAAGAGGTGAAGCCCAGGAAGGGAAGTGCCATCCCCAAACGTCCCCCCTGGCACCCACAGCTTGTTCCCATGGCACAGGGTGGCCCTGGGTCAGCTGGGGGGACGAGGCTGTGCCAAGCCCAGTGAGCCATGGTGGCTGCAGGAGCCACCCGGATCCGGTTGCTGCTCCCAGTCCTGCTGCTCCGGGAGGAACCGGAATCAGGCAGAGCCCAGGGACAGGCACAGCACCAGGCATGGAGCCGAGCCCAGGCACAGCCACAGGCCCAGAACCTGGCACAGACACAGGAACAGGCACAGGACCAGGGCCAGGCTCAGATCCAGGACCTGGAACAGGCATGGACACAGGAACAGGCACAGACCCAGGAACAGGCACAGGACCAGGCACAAGACCAGACACGAGATCAGGACCAGGCCCAGGCCAGTGTCTGAGGAGAGCACCAGCCAGACTAGCATCACTGGCCCTGCAGCTGCCCCATCCCTGCTCTCACAGATGGTCCATGACCACTTGGCTCTGGAGCAGCTCCCCAGGCAATCAGCCAGGGCTGAGTGCAGACCCTGCTGCAGGAATGACCACACACCATGGAATCCGTTTGCATGGATCAACCAGCACCGATGTCAGCTAGTGCTCAAGCCCTTGGTGCTCCCTCCTGGAGCCAGGACCACACTGCCAGGACACAGCAAGCTGCAGCAGAGCGAGGCAGCAGGACCTTCTGGGATGATCTGGGAGCTGAGCAGCTCCGTATCATGGAATTCTGGTGCTTGTGCTCCCAAGCACTTGGGAAGGCAACAAGGCACCAAGCCAGACCCTGCCCAGGGGTGCCACGAGCCTCACTCAGCTCACCCAGCACAGCAAACCCAGAGCAGGACCTTCCAGCTTGGCTGTTGGAGCTGCTGAGGGAGTAGAGCATGGCAAGGGCAGGGGCAGGACACCCACCTGTGCTCCCCCAGTGATGGGGATGGTGCAGGTCAGGAGGTTCCCAATGACACTCTCCAAGGACACACTCAGCCCATCCACATAGATGGTGTAGATCAAGCCCAGGCTGTTCTGCAGAGGAGAGAAGAGCATGGCTGAGCAGGGCTGGGAGCTGGGGAGACCCTCCACATGGGGCCCAGGGCTTGTTCCCAGCCAGAAACACCCCTGGGACAGTGCTCCAGACCTTCCTTATCCACGAGATATTTGGTGTGTGGTCAGTTTGCTTGCAGACAGCAGCACATCTCCATCCCCTCACTGACCTCACTGGAGCCTGGGGATGTGTCCCTCCAGGCCTTGTCCCAAGTCCCTCTGAAGCTTTCTTGGAGCCCCTTTAGGCACTGGGAGGAGGCTCTGAGGTCTCCCTGGAGCTTCTCTCCTCCAGGTGAACATTCCCAGCTCTCCCATCCCCATCCCATCAGACACAGTCACCAGCTCCCAGCCTGACCCTCCCAAACCTTTCCCAGCCACACAATGCAGAACCTTTAGTGCCAAGACAGGTGGCAAACACAAAAGCTCTGCAGGAACAGGTTGTTCCTCAGGGTTTTCCATTAACCAGGAGGCTCCAGCAGGGCCTGGATCACTGTCCCACAGCCGTTCGGGATCAGCAGCAGCTCCAGGGTGCGAAGGGCAGGATGGGGACAGGCCAAACTCCCAGGGGTGCTGTGCCACAGTGTTCCTGCTCCCACAGCCAGGAAGCCATTCCCAGAAAGCTCCCCCTGAGCAGATGCCAGCTCCCAGGAACCGTGCACTTACCCGGAACACCTCCGCGTGGTCCAAGCGGGACACCAGCACCAGGCTCTTGGGAGCGAAGAGTTCAGTGGGCTGAACAGGAGATGATGGTTCTTCACCCTCCTCCTCGCCCTCACCATTCCTGGGGTGGCTCTGGGGCTGGGGAGACACACACCAGGCAACGGTCCTGCTTAAATGACGCTATTCCCTCTCCCAAGGCCCCAGATCCTGGATTCCCCTGGCACAGGGAAGGCAGGAACCGCTGGCCAGAACCAAGGGCAGCTGGATGCTTCTCCCCCAGTGCTGCTGACCCCCCATCCCACCCTGCCCCGCTACCTGTGGGCTCTCCACAGCCTCCCAGAAGGTGAAGCAGGCGCAGTAGTGCCTCTCCGAGTTGATGTCAGTCAGCACAGCCACGAAGAAGGTGGGAGGATTCTTCTCAGGGAAGAGCTGCCAACCACTGGGCTGGCAGAACTGGGGGAGAGAGGGGACAAGGGTCAGGGGGT
>NW_008661303.1:14829-17690 GCF_000695815.1 Acanthisitta chloris
TCTGGATGGTGTGAGGCAAACCTCAGTCCCACTGGTACCAGCTCCCAAGGACACACGTGGGGAAGGGCAGGCAACGGGGAGAGCATTGGGCAGAGAAGCCAGTGCCCCAGTGACCCCAGTGAGGGTGGGCAGGGGAGCCAGTGCCCCAGTGATGTGCACACCCCACGGCACTAAGCCCCCAGGCCCTGCAGTGCTGGGCAGACACATGGCACCACCACCCCAGTCCAGGCAGGAAAGTGGCTCCAGGAGGTGGCACTGCTGCCCCAGAGCACACACCACCACGGGCTGTGCCACCACCACACTCCAGGCACCTCCCAACAGCGCTGGACCAGCTCCTGGGACTTCCCACCCTGCTCCTAGGGCTGGAGGTAACTCCAGCTGGTGAACCCAGGACTCCCCCGAAGTTTCCAAGCCTCCAGGGGGTCTTCCTTGTTTCCTCAGCGCCAGCACTGGCTGAGGAGGAGCTGTGGAAAATTCCCAATGCTGCTGGGACCTCCCTGGTGGGGCAACTCAGCTCCTGCCAGGGACATGCTGAGGACAAGGGACTTGAGCACAGCCCAGGAGAACATGCAAGGACCTTCCAGGTCACCTCGTCCCACCCCTGCCATGGGCAGGGACACCTACCCCTAGTCCAGGTTGCTCCAAGCCCCGTGCAGCCTGGCCTTGAACACTCCCAGAGATGGAGCAGTCACAGCTGCTCCAGGCAACCTGTGCCAGCGCCTCAGCACCTCACAGGGAAGCATTCCTGTAAATTCTGAGACCATCGAGTTCAACCCTTCCCAGCAGTGCCAAGGCCACCACTGACCATGTCCCCAAGTGCCACATCCACATGGCTGTTAAATCCCTCCGGATTTGTGACCTCAGCCCTGCCCCGGGCAGCTGTGCCAGGGCTGGACAGACCTTTCCAGGATTATGCCAATATCCAACCTGAACCTCCCCTAGCACAACCTGAGGTGTTCCCCTTCTGCTGTCCCTGTTCCCTGGGAGCAGAGCCTGACCCCACCTGGCTGCACCTCCTGCCTCACCAGCTCTTCTTCCTTCCCCAGTTACACCACAGACCTTTCCCAAGTCTGCAAGGATTGGTTTTGCAAGGATCCAGCACAGAATAGCCCAAAACATCCTCCTGGGCATTTTTCTCCCTCCTGATCCAGCCCAGGGTGGAGGGTGGTGTTGGCTCTCCTCCCTCTGGAGTGTTGCTGAAACAGCTGCTGTGTCTGCCATCCCTGGATCCACCATGCCAGAGCGAAGGGAAAGCTTGGATGGGGCTTGGAGCCACCTGGGCTAGTGGGAGGTGTCCCAGCCCAGGGCAGGGGGTGGCACTGGATAGGCTTGAAGGGTCCACCCAAACCACAGTTCTCCTACAGACGACTCTGTCCTGGCATCAGGGAGCAAAGCTCGGACATACCTGTGCTCACCTGACCATGGAATCATGGAATGACCTTAAAGTCTATCCAGTCCTGCCCAGGCAGGGACACCTCCCACCAGCCCAGGCTGCTCCAAGCCCCATCCAGCCTGGCCTGGAACACTCCCAGGGATGGAGCAGTCACAGCTGCTCTGGGCACCCTATGCCAGTGCCTCAGCACCTCACAGGGAACAATTCCTTTCCAATATCCTCCCACCTGTCCCTGCCCTCTGGCAGTGGGAAGCAATTCCCTGTGTCCTGTCCCTCCAGGCCTTGTCCCAAGTCAGAACACCAGGTAGTCCCCACAGAGACCCCCTGATTCTCCCACTGCTCCCAGGAATTCCCACCCCAGACAGCTCTCCATGGGCCTGGAAGCTCCAGAGGAGAGTGCTGTGGCAGGGAAGGAGAAGGCTGCAGCAAAGACACATCCACATCCTGTGTCTGTCCCCAGAGAAATCTGATCCATTAAAATGAGCTATTTCTGGCTGGAATTGCAGTCAGACACTGCTCAGGGCCAGAAGCTACAAACTCCACCTCCTGTGCCCCCCAGAAATCTGCTTTTTCCCTATAAAAAGCTGTCAAAAAGAAACATCCCAGACCACAACATCCCAGTCCACCCAAACCCCAGCCTGGGTGCCCTTGGATTTCGGTAAGCTGCTCCAGGCTCAGCCCTACATGCTGTGCTGTCCCCCAGGACACGTCGGAGAGCTTGCGGGAAGGTCTGGAGCCACCCCTGGCTCCCAACAGGACAGGGCTCCAGTTGTTTAAATTCCAGGGATTTTTTGGCTGGACAGTTTGACCCTTGGGGAAAAAAAGCAGCTTTGCTCCTGCTTGGGACAGTTCCCAAGTCCTGCAGACACCAGGAAACTAGGAGCAGGGAAATGATCTGTGGGTTTCACTTGGGCAAAGTAGCACAGAAAGGCCCAGAACTGGGCTGGAATTTTGGGGAATGTGTGATGGGAAGAGGAACTGGAGACCACTGATCCCAGTGAGGATGGGATGTCCCTTTCCCAGGCTCGTCAGAGCACCAGGGCAGGATTTGGGAAGAGCTTCCACTCCCATTTAGCATCCAAGGGGAACATTCCCACTCCCCTGGATTGGTTCAGGCTGGTTTGGAGGATTCCACTCAGCACCACATCACCTTCTGGGAACGACCCAGCACCAATCCCACCCCAAGGGACTTGTGCCAGTGACACGTCCAGAGGGCTGGGAGGGGATCCAGGCCCTGCAGTCTCCTCGGGGTTCCTCTCCCAGGGATAGGGAAGGGCAGTGGGAAAGGCCTGACCATGGCACCTGCTGCTCCTGACAGGGCTATTGCCACCAGGGCTGCATCTGCAGCTCCTCCAGGCCACGTTCCAGCACCCCCAGCAGCTGATCCTGGAGAAGGATGAGTGGCAGAGAGGCCAGGAGAGGAGCAGCACACTGGATCCCACTGTTCCCAGTGCATTCCACAGCTGAA
>NW_008661303.1:17701-21743 GCF_000695815.1 Acanthisitta chloris
ACCCTCCCTCCCAGGCCACCCCAGGCAGACCCTGTGGGCACAGAGCCATGGTGTCACCTCAGGGTCCCCAAGGACAGCAACTCACCAGCTCAATTCCTTGGGGAAAGGGGTTGTCCTCCCAGTCCTTCTCTGGGAAGCGCTGCAGGATCTGTCCCTGGCCATCCCCACTCCCTGCAGAGACAAGACAGGATTAGAGGGCACTGGGCCTGACTCTGGGAATGCCAGCATGGAAGGAACCCCAGGACTAGAGGGAAGGCAGCAGGCACTGTGCCAACCTCTGGGAATGCCAGGCTGGAACCAACACCAGGATGAGAGGGAAGACATCAGGTACCCAATGGTATAGCTGCCTCTGGGAACGCCAGGCTGGAAGCAGCTCCGGGATGAGAGGGAGGACAGCAGGTACCCCACGGGTATCACTGCCTCTGGGAATAATGCCAGGCTGGAAGCAGGACTGGATGCCCCAGCACTATGCCAGCCCTCCATGGCCACAGGCAGCCCAGGAGAGACCCTGTCCTCTTCCAACAAGGAAGAGTGGGAATTCCCATGGATCCAGGAGCAAACAGCTCCCATTATCAGGAGCAGCAGAACCTCTGGTCACATTCCAGGCAAAGCTTCCTTCCTCATGACGCCACCAGGGATTACACCCCCTGCTCCCAGCCACAACTCCCTGCTCCTTATCTCCAGCCTGGAAAGAGCCTGGCAGCATTCCAGCCTGGCATTCAGTCTTTCCCCAAACAACGGATCCTGCCTCTGGCTTTGCTTTCCAACCTCCTCCCAGGGTTCCCTGGAACTGCTGCTTCCACGTGGCTTTACAGTGGGGGAAGCACTGGGAGAATTCCCACCTGCTCCTGCCCCCAGCTCCCACCAATCCAAACACCAAATCCTGCTGTTTCCCACTGCAATTGGCCTGGACAGCATGGAAATGGCTCAGCAGGGCACGGCGGAACAGCCTGAGCTCCAGGAGCCTTCCTGGCTGGGGAAGTACTTCCAGAGACACAGCTGCTCATGGATCAAGCTGGGAATGAGAAATCCCAAGGATTCTGGCCCAGGCAGCCCTGTGATGGGACAGGGAGGCTATTCCAGCCCCTTCCAGAGCTCCTGAGGGATTATCATCTGACTGCACCATCACATCCTGGGGACCACCCAGGGGCTCTCCCATCCCTGGCAGCAGGTCCTGCAGATTTGAGAGCTGGGAAACCCAACAGGGACAGGAGGTGCTGAGCAGCTCCAAAGGGATATTCTGGGTGCCCAGACATGTCCCACTCACCACCCAGAAGCCACAGCTGAATTTAGCAGGAGAAGGCAATCCCAGCTGGAATTAGCAGAACAAGGAGCAGGAAAAGTGCTGTTTACAGCCTGAGGACAGAAAGGGAAAGGCTGGAGCAGAAATAGCATCAGGACAGGGTTAACCAGGTCCCTCCAGGCCACAGGCTCCGACACCACATCCCCCAGAGAGGCACCGCTGCCTCCTCCCAGTGCCAGGGGCCTGGCACCAGCTCCAGGCTGGAAAAATCCTTTGAGATCCACACACTGGGATTATGGACTGATGGATCCAACCTGTGTCCTCCACACCTGCTCATTCCAGTCCTACCATGAGCACACGTGTCGTCGTGGCCCTGGCTCGGACACAAGGGAAACAGATACAAGATCATAGAATTATGGAACGGATTGGGGTGGAAGGACCTTAAACCCACCCATTCCACCCCCTGCCCTGGGCAGGGACACCTCCCACCAGCCCAGGTGGCTCCAAGCTCCATCCGATCTGGGCTCTCCTCCAGGTAAGCATTCCCAGCTTGGCTCCAGGGTAGAGGTTCTCCAGCCCTTGGAGCATCTCCGTGGCCTCTCTGCACTCTCTCCAGCAGCTCCACATCCTCCTGTGTTGCTGCCCAGGCTGGAGCAGCACCGCAGGTGGATTTCACCTGAGCAGGGCAGAGTGGCACAGTGCCCTCAGAGCTGCCACCCTGGAGGATGATCCCAGGACACAGATGGAATTTTGGGCTCATCATCCTCCACACAAACACACAAATCCCTCCAGGAGCTGCTGAGAGCCAAAAGAACTTGACTCCCGGGGTTTTTCCAGAGCCAAGTGCTGCCAGCCAGGTACATCCTGACTTTAGGGACTGTCACCCACAGCCTCCCTCGGGAATCCTGGACACCCTTCCGGTGCTTCCCTCCTTGTGCAGGCTGATCCCTGCCTTCCTCCTTCCCATCATTCAGCTCCGTATCGTGCTGTGGGATCAGCACATCCCTTCCTGCAGGGGGGAGCTGGCCCTGCCCCATCCATTCTCCTGCTATCCCGGCCCAAATTCCTGGGAACACACGTATGCCTGTGACCCTGAGCCTCCTCACAGCTGTTTGGCTCCACATCCTCCTTCCTGCCGGCTCCTGCCAGGCTGGAGGTGACACCTGGGGGAGCCTCTCCCGGCCCCACCGGCCCGGGGCTGGATTTGGGAACGTGGGAGATGTTATTGCAAACCAGTAAGTTCAGAATAAACCCAAAGTGAACACTCAGCTGACACATGGCTCCGGGTGACTCCAGCTGGGAGCGCTGGGCTGGGGTCACGGCCACGAGAGACCCTGAGCTCCCCATGGCCCTGAAATGATGGGACAACAGGAGTGTGGGATGGAGAGGGCACAGAGACTGAGCCAGGACAATGTCTACTGGTCTGGAGAGATCCCACAGGCTGGGAGAGCTGGGGGTGTTCACCTGGAGGAGAGAAGCTCCAGGGAGACCTCAGAGCCCCTTCCTGTTCCTCAGGGGGCTCCAGGAGAGCTGCAGAGGGACTTGGGACAAGGCCTGGAGGGACAGGACACAGGGAATGGCTTCTCACTGCAGAGGGCAGGGACAGGTAGGAGACTGGGAAGGGATTCCTGGCTGGGAGGTGCTGAGGCACTGGCACAGGGTGCCCAGAGCAGCTGTGGCTGCTCCCTCCCTCGGGGTGTTTCACGCCACGGGAGCAGCCTTGTCTGGTGGGAGGTGTCCCTGGCCAGGGCAGGGGGTAGCACTGAGTGGGCTTTAAGGTCCCTTCCCACCCAAACCATTCCATAATTCCAAGTCCTCAGCACAGCAGCAAGAGTTGGTTCAGCCTTCCCTCCGTGCTGGCTCCAGCCTGGAGGTGGTGACAGCCCTAGGGGTGTCAGCTCAGCCAGGACAGGGTGGGAGGTCACTTCGGACACATTCCATCATTTCAGATCTACTTAATTACTCCTATATCTCCAATTCACCCCATGAATGACTTTCCAGCTGCCCCCAGGGAGAGGGGATGGACTCACCCTCATCCCTGCTTGGAAGTGTTGTTAGCTGAGGCTTCCTAGAGCGTCTCCCTGCCCCCAGACAGGAATTATTTACCAAGTGAGCTTTTCTAAGCATCACAAACCCCTTTGTGCTCCAAGCCCTGTCTGGAGCCACCAAAGTGCTTCCTGCAGAGCAGCCCTGACCCACCAGGCACGAAGCCACAGCACCTGCCAGGGCCCAGTGTCCTGCCAAGAGCACTTTGTGTCACTTGCCACAGCCCTGACCCTGCCTGGAGCTGCTCCAACAGACCCAAAGCATGGAGCAGGGCACTAATGCAGCTGTTGGAATGAGCAAGGGTCCAGGGGAAAATCAACCAAGGGCTTGGGAAAGGCCCTGCAAGATGTGGGAGCAATTGCATCAACCAGTGTCAGAGGGTGGGACAGGTTCATGGGAAGAGATGGATGGCACATCCCTGGGTCTGAGCTTACAAGGGTCTAAAGGTGCTGGGGTTTGAAGGATCTGGCTTTGAAGAATCTGGGTTTAGAATGCTCTGGGCTTAAAGTTTAAGGGTCTAAAAGCTTCAGGGTTTAACGTCTCTGGATTGAAAAGGTTCTGGGCTTAAAGCTTGTGGTTTTGAAGGTTCTGGGTTTAGAAGGTTCTGGACAGTGCTTGAAGCAACCTAGGCTGGAGGAAGGTGCCCCTGCCCATGGCAAGGGGTACCACAGCTGCTCTGGTCAACCTGTGCCAGTGCCTCAGCACCCTCCCAGCCAGGAATCCCTTCCCAATATCCCTCTGGCAGTGGGAAGG
>NW_008661303.1:21928-29122 GCF_000695815.1 Acanthisitta chloris
GCCAGTGCCACCCCCTGCCATGGGCAGGGACACCTTCCACGAGCCCTGGCTGCTCCAAGCCCCATCCAACCTGGCCCAGCCACTCATCCCTCTTGATCACCAGGAGTCCAGCCCTGCAGGAGTGGGGAGCTGGGACATCCCAGCCCATGGCCACCAGCTCTTCCCTCTGGCAAGTAGAAGAAGCTTTGGAAGATTCACACAACACCAGAGTGGGAATGGACAGGAGCAAGGCCTGAGCCATCCTCCCCCAGGGCCTGCAGTGCCCCAAACTCACCCCAGAACAACACCCTGAGTGTGTGCCCCGGGAACAAAGGCCTCACTGTTCCCTCCTTAACTATTCCCCAAGGGAGGAGAAAGAATGGCTTTTCTCTGGATGCAAACAAAGGGCTGTGTGAGGAGCTGGGGCTGGGCTGCTCCTCTGGCCATGCCCTGGTCTGGGAGAGACCACCAGCTCCAGAGCCCTTGTCCTTGCCCCTGGCCAAGTCCCCAGCACGGAGGGACAGCCCAGTCCACACCAGTGCCAGCTCCCTGTGCCACCACTGGGCACAAGGTGAGCAGGTGTTGTGTCACTACATATTCATGAATCTCCCAGGGCCACTGAGCTTGGAAAAGATCTCCAAGCCCACCCTGTGTCCCATCACCACTTGTCAGCTAGAGCAGAGCACTGAGAGCCACGTTCTGAGCTCCTTGGACACCTCCAGGGGTGGTGACTCCACCACCTCCCTGGGCAGCACATCCCCAAGCCGCCTGACAGCCCTTTCCATGGAGAAATTCCTCCTGAAGCATCCATTCCAGGACCCTCAGTGTCCCTTCCACCTGTCCCTGAAGCCACATCCATGCTGTCCATGGGGGCAGAAAGGCAGGTGATTGAGTAACCCAGAGGAATAACCCACCCGGGGCTCTCACTCCATGTTTTAGTGCAATTCCACTCCTTGGGAGGGGACAAAGCCCTTTCCCAGAGGTGAGGAACACCAGGTCCTGCAGGAGCAATGTGACACGAACACCTTCAGCTCTTCCAACAGGATTTGGAGGGGATTTAGGGCAAAAGGCTCCGCAGAGACAAATCACCCGCAGAACAGCAACTCCAGCCCTGAGTATTGCTAAAAAAGGGGGAAAATCAAGGGGAAAAGGCCTCATTCCGTGTTTAGTGATGCCGTGGTGACGCCTGAGTTGCTGTAAACACGAGATGATAAGGATCAGAGCACAAACAGTCTGGGACTAGACTGAATGAGGAGTTGGGTGACAAGCAGTGCCTGCATGCAATTCCAGCCAGCTCCCTGCTGGAAAAAAACCCTGCAGCCATGGAATGCTTCCCCAAGGAGGCAAAACCTTCTGCTCTGGGGTCACTCACCATCAGTTACAACAGCTTCGAGTGGAGTCAGCAGATATGTCACTGCCCAGCACAGGTCAGGGGACACGAGTGCCTTCCCAGCACAGCATCTCCATGGAGGCACAGCTCCTTCCCAGCACCTCCACGGAAACACAGCTCATTCCCAGAACCTCCACAGAAACACAGCTCATTCCCAGAACCTCCACGGAAACACAGCTCACTCCCAGCACCTCCACAGAGGCACATTTCATTCCCAGCACCTTCATGGAGCCAGGGCTCTCATTCCAATCATGGCACTGCCCTAGTCCTGCTGCCACACTGGGCTTGAGCCAGGACAAGATGCCCTTGGCCTCCTTGGCCACCTGTGCACACTGTTGGCTCCCACTGAGCTGTGCCACCAGCGCTGCCAAGTCCTTTGTGCCCAACACCTCTGTCCCCACTCCCCCCCGGCCTGGAGCTGCTTAGGTCTGTTGTGTCCCAAGGGCAGGACCAGCACTGAGACTTAGTGACCCTCATGCAGTTTTCCTCAGCTCATAGATGTCCAGATCTCCCTGCAAAGCTTTCCTACCCTCAGGCAGATCCACACTCACACCTAACTTGGTGCCATCCACAAATTCCCTGAGGTTCTCTCAATCCCCACATCCAGAATATCCATGAAGACACTCACTCAGCAGGACCTGCCCCAACTCTGAGCCCAGGGAAACACCTCCAGTGACCAATCCAACTGGATTGAGCCCTGTTCTTCCCACCCTCTCCAGCACACACAGGCTGGAGGCTGTGGGCACAGCACACACCGACTCGGAGCAGCATTCCCAGTACAGCCTGGCTGTTCCCTGAGCCCATGCCAAGGCAGAGTGGTGCTTATCTTTAGAAACATTAAGGCAGAAGAGGAAGTCATTAAATACAAAAGGTCCTGCTGCTTCCGAGAGCTTGTCCCAGGAAAGCTCTGGGCCCGGAGCGATCCTGGCAGCAGGACACGGAGAGGGTCCACGAAGCCACTGCTGAGGCAGGACAGACAAGCTCCAGAGAGACCTCAGAGCCCCTTCCACTGCCTCAAGGGGCTCCAGGAGAGCTGCAGAGGGACTTGGGACAAGGCCTGGAGGGACAGGACACAGGGAATGGCTTCCCACTGCCAGAGGGCAGGGACAAGCGAGAGACTGGGAAGGAATTCCTGGCTGGGAGGTGCTGAGGCACTGGCACAGGGTGTCCAGAGCAGCTGTGGCTGCTCCATCCCTGGGAGTGTTCCAGGCCAGGTTGGATGGGGTTGGAGCAGCCTGGGCTGGGGGAGGTGTCCCTGCCCTCGCTGGAACCGAATGGTCGTTCAGGTCCCTTCCCACTCAACCCATTCCATGACTCCATGGCTCTGTGACCTGCACTGGGGTGGGAGCTGAGCTCATTCCCCGGGAGGAGGGCTCCAGAGTCCCTCAGAGCTCTGTGCCAGCAGCGCCGTGTGGGGCTGTGGCTCTGCTGGACGCGTCTGGGGAGGAACCTCTGCTATTTTTACCTGATCCCAAATCCCAGTTGCTTCCCAAGGGAGCCATTAGCTACCTCCACTGGCACCCAGGGATAATTACAGGGCTGCCAACAGGTGGGCAAACAACCACTGCTGTGCCCACAGCTCCTCCTGCCCTGCGCTGGGCCCCCTGGGCACCCACTCCGATGGCTCCTCCTGTCCCGTGGGGACACACCAGTGCCCCAGACTCCCACTCTGAGCTCCGTGGGACCCCTGCCCTGGCCAGGGACACCTCCCACCAGCCCAGGCTGCTCCCAGCCCCATCCAGCCTGGCCTGGAACACTCCCAGGGATGGAACAGCCACAGCTGCTCTGGGAAATCCATTCCAGTGCCTCAGCATCCTCACAGGGAACAATTCCTTCCTAATATCTAATGTAAATCCACCCTCCCTCAGCTCGAGACCATCCCCCTGGTCCTGCTGCTCCACTTTGTCCCAAGTCCCTTTGCAGCTCTCCTGGCGCCCCTGAGGCACTGGAAGGGGCTCTGAGGTCTCCCTGGAGCTTCTCTCCTCCAGGTGAGCGGCCAAGGACAGAGGGAAAGCCCAAAAACCTGGGCTGTTCCTCAGGGATCATATCTGGATGCCCAAGTCTTTCCCTTCTCCATCCTGTCAGGGAGAAAGTAACGAGCTAAGCACTGGCTCAGCTTGTCTTGACCCCGTGGAGACCATTTCCATCCCGAGTGTGCCAGGATCAACATCTCCCACAACTGCAGAAGGAGCTTTTGTTCCCTGTGTCCCACACAGGAGGTGATGGCAGGGCTGGAGCTGTGGCTGGAGTGTGGCACATCCAGAGGGGAAAACATACAGGGAGGGACAATGGAACCAACTGCCAGACAGGGAATACAGCAGTGGGAATCAGGTCAGATTCCACAGGGGCCTCAGCTGGGGTTGGCAGTCCTGGAGCTACACAGGCAATTGTGTTAGGGGCTGGAATGAGAAAATACCTCCTGGGGCAGAGCTGCAGGAGCAGCAGAAACCCCTGGGAGTGATCCAGCCCAGCCCAGAGGAGGGAAGAGCTGATGCCAATGGGAGCTGAAAGCCCATGGATCACCCCCTGCTCCGGGATGAGGAAGTAACACTCCTCCTCCAGCCTCCATCTTCTGCATTGGCATTTCCCAGCAAACCAGGAGCATATCCTGACCTAGGTGGTCCATGGGGTCCCAGGGCAGCAATTCCCA
Organism: Acanthisitta chloris; assembly: GCF_000695815.1. Classification (NCBI taxonomy): domain Eukaryota; kingdom Metazoa; phylum Chordata; class Aves; order Passeriformes; family Acanthisittidae; genus Acanthisitta; species Acanthisitta chloris. The sequence goes on from NW_008661303.1 coordinate 25,948, forward strand.
CCCCATGGAGCAGCAGCAGCCCCTCCTGGAGAGGAGCTCTGCCCCACCCAGGCTCGGGAATACTAACCCTGCACCCCCAAAGCCCATGGAGCAGGGATGGGAGCAGGGAGAGGTAGCCCAGCCATGATCCCTGTCCTGCTCCAGTGACCTGAAGCGACTTGTCACCTCTAATCCTTGGTAATGAGTGGGGAATCTGAGCACTCTGAGCCCTGCCAGGGGGATTACCAGGATTAGCAAGTCTCTGGCAGCTCCTGCTGCAGCTCCTGCTGCATTCCACCAACTCCCAGGTGAGGCTCGGCCTAGGCCCCCTCAAACACACCTCATCCTCCACACATGGATTAGCTGGGAAATCTGCAAGAGGCCAAGCTGCTTCTTGAGGTCATGGAGCTGAGTGGGAATGAGTGGGTCCTCCCCCAGAGGGTGTTTGGGCACTGGAACAGCTCCCAGGGAAGAGGTCATGGCACCAGAGCTCAAGACCCTCAGGACGTGGTGGGAATGTTGGGGTGTCCTGTGTAGGGTCAGGACAATGATCTTTGGAGTCAATGATCCTTGTGGCTCCCTTCCCACCCAGGATTTTCCATGATTCCCGGATTCTAAGTCCCTCCTGCAGGCACCTTCCCTTGAGGCTGCTCCCAGCCCCATGCCACATCTAAGCCACCAACACTGCTCAGCTCCAGCTGTGCCAGGAGCAATTCCGGGACAGCTCCAGGAGATCATCAGGGCACATGGCTCTTCCCTCTCACCCCAGTGGTTTTAGCTAAAGAGGGGAGATTTAGACTGGATATTAGGAAGGAATTCCTGGCTGGGAGGTGCTGAGGCACTGGCACAGGGTGCCCAGAGCAGCTGTGGCTGCTCCATCCCTGGGAGTGTTCCAGGCCAGGCTGGATGGGGCTGGGAGCAGCCTGGGCTGGCAGGGGTGCCACTGGGTGGGCTTTAAGGTCCCTTCCCACCCAATCATTCCATGGTTCTATGAACCTGAAGGACATCCATCATCTCCATCAATGTTTGCTGGGAAGGACAAGGAATCTGATCTATCTAACCCTGACAACAAGGAAACACAACTCTCCTGCTCCACCCAAAGCCAACAGAGCTGAGGCACAGGGCAGTCCCTCATTCCCAGTCTGGCTCCACACTCCTGGGTGCCTCCCTGGAAGTGCATCCTGGAGAGCAGAGGACAAGGCTAGCAGAGATTACATGTGCCTTGAGGACCCAAGTCCCTTTGCAGCTCTCCTGGAGCCCCTTGAGGCACTGGAAGGGGCTCTGAGGTCTCTGGGGAGCTTCTCTCCTCCAGGTGAGCACCCCCAGCTCTCCCAGCCTGGCTCCAGGGCAGAGCTGCTCCAGCCCTTGGAGCATCTCCGTGGCCTCTCTGGGCTCTCCCCATCATCCCCACACCCTCCTGTGTTGGTGCCCAGACTGGAGCAGCACTGCGGGTGGATCTCACCTGAGCAGCACAGAGGGGCACAAATCCCCTCCTCACCTGCTGCTCTGGTGATTCCCAAGCCATCACATCCTTCTGTTTCCAGGGAGCACCAGCTAGGACACACCTCTCGTCCCAATCCCCTCAGATGCACTGGGAGAGCATGGTACCATCCTGGCCATGGCCACAGCTGCCACCACAGCTTCACTCCAATCCCACAAGCCACCGCTCTCCCAGGAGGTAGAACCCTGGATCCGATCAAACGCCATCTCTAGCCTAGGCTTAGGCTCTTCCCAAACCTCAAGTAAGTGACTGACCTCCAGTTCTACCAAACTGGGGAAAAACATCTCCTGGGACTTACCAAGCCGAGGTAAAACCAAGGACTGAGAAGTTCAACACTAAATAAACAACTTCAAACCCTCTGAGATGACGCATGGAGTCATGCAAGGGGAAAGAAAAAAAAAACACACAGAAAAATAAACTACTTAAAAATGAACAAAATGGGAATCAAGGACGAATCTGACCTAACCACTGATAATTACAACATGAGCTTCCCTTCTGCCTGGGGTTTTCAGGAATATTGGGTGCTATCTGCATTGGCCTCATGCCACAGGGGATTTTGGACAGCACAGCTGGATCCACATACACCAATCTCAGGAAAAACCACCCAAAAACCCCATAAACCATAGGCTAAGAGCCACAAAAATGGGAAAATACACCTGGAGATATTCCAAATCCAGACCCATCACCTCCCTGTCTCCACTCCCACCCATCCCAGGCCACAGCAGGAGCTGGGATGATCCCACCACCTCCCTGTCCCTCCCAGCAGACCCAGGGAGGAAGTCCACATTTTCCAGAAAGCATTTCTGAGAAGAGATCCAACAGCTGTGAGCAGCTTCCTACTCTTCCTCCTCCTCCAGATCCCTGTCCTCATCCTCCCTTTGCCCAATGCTCCAGCAGAGAGATGGATTTCTGCTTACGGGGTGGTGCATGATGACACTCCCAACTCATTCCCTGTTTTCCATGACTGTGGGGCTGGAGGAGCTCACTCCCAGCCACCTCAGCTCTTGGAAAATTCCATGAACCCCAAATCCCTCATGGGCTGGGATGGAGCAGCAGAGCCAAGCAAAATAATGCAAAATAATCCCCTTGGAATGATGTCAGTGACAGAGAACAGGAGAGATGCCACACAGAGGCCATTCCCTGTGTCCTGGCCCTCCAGGCCTTGTCCCAAGTCCCTCTGCAGCTCTCCTGGAGCCCCTTGAGGCACTGGATGGGGCTCTGAGGTCTCCCTGGAGCTTCTCTTCCCTTCCCCAGGCTCGATGGTCTCAGAGCCTTTTCCAACCTTAACAGTTCCACGATTCCATCACAAATAACCATCAAAGACCTCCACATGGGGGTTCAGGCAGGCACCCCGGAAGGTGAGCACCCCCAGGCAGCACCTCTGACACTGCTCTGCCAGCCCCAACTTCCCCTTCCCCCTGTGCCCCCCACGGCGTGAGAGGACAGCAAACAGGGCTCGATGGTCTCAGAGCCTTTTCCAACCTTAACAGTTCCACGATTCCATCACAAATAACCATCAAAGACCTCCACATGGGGGTTCAGGCAGGCACCCCGGAAGGTGAGCACCCCCAGGCAGCACCTCTGACACTGCTCTGCCAGCCCCAACTTCCCCTTCCCCCTGTGCCCCCCACGGCGTGAGAGGACAGCAAACAGGGCACCGAGCAGGGCGAGGGGAGCACAGCATCCCCAACTCTG
>NW_008661304.1:0-453 GCF_000695815.1 Acanthisitta chloris
TTTGGGTTCTCCCATGAGTTTTTGGGCCCTCCCATGATTTTTTTGGTTCTCCCATGGGATTTTTGGCTCTCCCACAGGTTTTTGGGTTCTCCCATGAGTTTTGTGTCCCCCCCACGTGTTTTTGGGGTGGATTTGGGGGTCTCCCCCCCTCACCATGCGGAGGTAGTTCATCAGGCTGGTGCCATGGGGCCAGATTCCCGGGGCAGCACAGGCCAGAGGTCTCCCCCCGATCTCCTGACTCCGGTTCAGTTCCCTCACGGCTCCGACCACCACGTGGACGGCGTCGAAGAGCAGAGCTGCCGACAGCTTGGGGGGCAGAGAGGGTTGGGGTCACCAGGGGGTTCCTCCAGGAATTGGGGGTCACCTCTGGCCCCACAGTCCCCACAAATCCCACCAAGGGTTTGGGGGTCACCCTCAGATTTTGGGGTTTCCCTCAGGATTTTGCTGTTTCCC
>NW_008661305.1:0-236 GCF_000695815.1 Acanthisitta chloris
AGAAATAAATACTCTTATTTACAGAACGGTGTCAACTATAACAGTGTCTGCTTCAGAGGAGCTGCTGGTGGATTATCTCCCACACTATCCTCCTGCGGAAGTAAGGCACGTGTTCCTGGAAAGGGAAAGGGGAGAACCCAGTAAATGGCAAGTCGGGAGGAAGAGGCAGAAAAATTTCCATTAAAAAACAGGCAATTCTTGGATGGGAAGTTGCTTTTGAGACTTGGGGGCCCCTG
>NW_008661306.1:0-246 GCF_000695815.1 Acanthisitta chloris
AGCCCCGGGGAGCAGAGGGGGCACCCCCTGCCCGCCGGCTCCTCGCGGCTGCAGGGAGGGCAGGAGGGAGGGCAGAACCACAACCAGGGAGGGCAGAGCCAGAACCAGAGAGATCACGACCAGAACCAGGGAGGGCAGAACCAGGGAGGGCAGAACCAGGGAGGGCAGAACTGAAGGCCTCCCTCAGTCCCTGCCTTCCCCTCCCCTCCGGGGAAGCGGCGGCCGCGGGGGTGATGCAAGAGCGAG
>NW_008661306.1:373-17195 GCF_000695815.1 Acanthisitta chloris
AATTAGTGTCTTAAGCTGCTCTCTCTATGGCAGTGCGTGGTGCGAGCCGGCGTGGTGGTGAAGCTGTTGTGTGTTGTTGTGATGGTTGGGTAGATAGGTGTGTGCTGAGACCTGAGCTCATTCCTCTGACTGTCCATTTCCAGAGTCGGATGTGCCAGCCGAGCTGCGAGTGGCAAATGCGTCGCAAAAGTTTGTGACTTTCACTTCGACCATCCAAAATCAGCTGCTGCTGGTGTCGCTGCTGGAGCACCTGTGCCACATGTACACGCACAACCCTGTTCATTCCAGGTGTTTGTTCCGAAGTTAGTAAGAGTAGTTCTTTCCTGTCTCTTAAACTGCCTTACAATATGTGCCAGACCCTTCTGTGCAGAATTGCAGTGTAATACCAGCACAGAGCTGTAGGTTTCATCCCTTTGGGACAAGAGGAATGCTGAGAAGAGGATGAATACCCTGAATCAAGTTAATTGGGAATGACAGCTTGTCTTATTTTTGAAAACAGTAACAGAAAATTGCTGCGGATGTAAGGATCAGACAGTTCTGTTCCAGCTAAATCATGTGAGTTGCATCATGAGAAGGGTAGCAGAGTAAATTATGTCACTGTTAAATCTGATCTAAAAGCACAGATGGAAGAAGAATTTAATAAAAATATTACCCTAAAAATAGCTGTAGCATAGTATTCACTAAATCTCTCAACATTATAGTCTGTGAAAATCAGAGTCCTTTATTTTGCCAAAAGTCTTTTGATGTCATTCAGGGAACTCATGTTTTTGGATGTGTTTATTTTTAAAATCTATCTTTTTTGGTGAGTGGCTGATCTTGGGTGTTTTGGTCATTTAGGCATATACTTAATGCATTTGAGAAACAATCGTGAAGGTGTTTCTCCTTATTAGGCATGACTATGGATAGTAAAATATAATATGTTGCTCATACTTTAAATTGAAGCAATTTATAGCTATCAGAACAACAGTGCAGACTATGTTATTTGAAGTCTGATGCAGATGTTCTGCTCTGAGTCTTGATACTACCTCTGTCAAACCCAAAAATGTCAGGGAAAAATACCCAACCAAATTTCCTCCTTTTGTGAGAGGAACAATAAAAACTAACCTGGGCATTCTCCAAAGTATGTAGCTGCTTGGCTTCTCATCTATGGAAAATTGCATTCCTCCATTGCTGCAGTTTAAACCAATTTCCCAGGTGGAATGAGCCTGATGAATGAAAGAAAAATGTGCTGCAGTGATTGTATCTGTTCCTGGTTTTGGCTTGTGCATTCTTGTGCTCATGGAGGGGATTTTCCCACTTCTCTGATGTGTGTGACTGTGCCCATAAGTTTTGTGTAGCAAAGTTCATGATTTCTTAGAAGTTCACTTTCCATACATTTGATCTCCTTTAAAAGAGAAAGTAATAGGCCGAATTTTAAAAATACTGGTGCTGAAGAAACATTAAAAAACTTCTTAGGGACAGGTTTGTTTTAAGACCTTGGAGCTCCTAAAACTTGTAAGTACATTTTTGTAGCATCTTCTGCACCCATCTGCAGTATTTGTTGGGGTTTTGTCTGCCACAGTTGTCTAGTCCAGCTGAGAAAGATGTGGTGCTTGGGGTGATGGCAGAAGGTGCATTCTTTAGTATGACTATGTGCACAAGTGTGTGAGTTTGGGTGTGAGTTAGAAAATCTTGACCTTGCCATTTTTGGATTATAAATAATTGTGAACACGCTTTGAATTTTTCTTTTTGCTGCTCCAAATTAGTCCAAAAGTAAAATGTAAGTGGATGAGTAGATGTTTGTATAATTCATCTGCTGAGATGAGGAGGAAAAGGAGATGCAATTGTGACCCTGAAGGGCAAAGCAGAGAACTGTGTTGTGCAAAGGGATTCCCATAGAACAGCTCTGGTTGGGATTTAATTAGTTTTTATTGCTAAGAGTTAGCACAGCATTAGAGTAGGAGGGACTGTTCAGTTTGTGGGTTGTGTTATCTTTCAAATAAAGTTTCTCATTGAAAAACAACTGTTTACATGGTCTTATTGGCAGGCTTTATTTAATGTTCCTCTGACCTCTCTCTGTTCCTTTGTGCAGTACTTCGCCAGGCTTTCACAAGAACCGGGTTGCTCTCCCCTTTTGCCTTTTGTGATGAATTTAGTACTGTAAGACTCCAGCACAATAGAGCCATTACTGAACTCATGAAAGCAGCTAATCGACAAATACTTAACGGGGTAAGCCTTGTGAAATTCCTCTGGCAGCCTCTGCATTAAGGAGCTTTTGTTTGGGGGTTCTTTTAATAGTGGATTGGGTCTTTTAAATGATTATTCAACATGGCACTACCGGTCTCCCTTAACTGTTTGGAATTACTTGTTCTGGTTCTGTAGTGCAAACTGAGGCTTTTGAAGTCAGCAATATCTTTTGCCTTAATAATAACAATAACGTCAACAATAATAATAAAACAAGTTAAAAAATAGAAAAAGCAAGGTGGTTTAGGTGTTGCTACAGCTGTTTCTGACAATGGACAGACATCCATTTTCACCTTTGAACTGTTGGTTAACACCCACATATTTACCTTAGTGGAGGGTGTAATTAGTACACTGTAAAATGTGCTTCAGGCTGAGTCAGACCACTTTGCTTATCTTACTGCTTGAACTAAGCTAGTTAATTTTGTCTTGAGCACATTTTACAGCCCTCATTTTATCCTGATTGTCAGCAGAACTCCAAAAGGGCAGTAATCTCTCCAGCAGAGAGATGTTAACAGATTACCAGTGGGATAATAATACTTTGATTTGGTGAAGCTCTCTCTGCAGCATGTGAATGGCTGTCAGTGACCTCTTTTTCTTCTAAGAACAAGGTTGCAGTTCCTGTTTTGATTGAGCTGTCTGTGCCAGTGGCACAGTAGAACTGTTGCTCTGTGTGGCATATTTTTATGTTGGGTTTTCTTGTTTCATAGGAACTTGAAAATGGAGATTCTCATGCAGTTGGGTATGTATTGAAAGCATGTACAAGTATTAAGCCTAACTCCCTCCCTAAAGTTCTGTGCTCCACTCTGAGTTTTAATTAATACTGCATTTCATATTTTGGCTCTGAAACACAGAAAACAAAATGAAAATAACTCCAAATTCTCAAAACAATCTGGTGAAAATTCCTTCTTTGGTACTACTCTCAGTGCCACCACTGAGGAAAACAAGATTTATCAGGCATAAATATAAAGGAAAGAATCTGAATACTTCTGTTGACACAGAGTGTGGATTTGTAGCACATGTGCATGCTCTGGCAGTCTGCTGGTTTTCAGGGTTCACTGAAACAGTGTCTAGTACAGTATGGTGATGTCAAAGTACTTTTTTCTGCCTATATAGAACCTTATTTATAAGTTGTAATTTATTTCATGCAGCCTAACTTTTTTTTTATTAGGGAAAAAGAAATTCTCTTTGAAGCACAGACTTCACGGTACCTGAACGAATTTGATGAGGTTGCAAAGCTAGGAAGAGGAGGATATGGCAAAGTATACAAGGTATTCTTTAACTTCCACTTACAATGATCACTTTAGATCTAGTTTTTCTTTGGAATTTAGAGTTAGTGTTTTGGCTGTTTTGTTTATCTTTCTAATGGAAATACAAAACCACTCATTTTCCAATGGAAGAGGTGCAGACTAACAGATTTATTTGGAACCTATTTAAGCACTTATCAGGTCCTATCAGTACTTTTTAGTGGATGGAAAGGTATTTGTATAGGTATGTATTTCACAAAGATTAAGTTAGATGTTTACAGTCCTGAAAGAAGACAGAAGCAGAATATCCTTGTTTTAGCTGGGCATAATCCCAATTGCATTCTCTGGTACAGGTGATAGTCCATATGAATGGAGTGCAGATATTAGTTTTTAGAAAATAGTTAGTTCTGAAAGATTTACTGAATTAATCTAAACACATTAACATCTAATTTTTGTCCTATTGCAATTGTTTTCAGGTCAGAAACAAGTTAGATGGTCAGTTCTACGCTATTAAAAAAATTAAAATCAAGAAGGCTACAAGAAGAGATTGCATGAAGGTATTCTCCTCCCTGAGCTTCTTCCCTGTTTTAACTCCTTGCTGACTGTAGCTTACTCTGATTTATTACTGCAGTTAATATTTCCCAAAACATCAAAAGCATTAATACCATTTTGTATGCGCTCTGAGTTTCTAAAGGTTTGACCCTATCAATATCTAGTAGAAAAAAGTAAATTAGAGGCATTTAAGTCCATTAAAAGGAGGATGTTGTTTACTTGAATTTGATCATCTTTGCAACTATGAAGATCATAATTTGTTTTAAAGCTTCTAAATTTTCACCGTTACTGACATAATTTTATCTGTTCTTTCTCTATGAAAAACTTTTTTTTTGTTATCTTGTGTGTTTACTAAGCACTCAGAGGAAAGGACTGTCACACTGAGGTGGTTTTGGTCTTTGCAGGTGCTAAGAGAAGTGAAAGTGCTGGCTGGGCTGCAGCATCCCAACATTGTGGGCTATCACACTGCTTGGATGGAACAAGTTCAAACAGTACATCCAAAAGGAAAGTACAGCATAGTGTGTAATTCATGCTTGTATCTTATAACCTCTGTTATAAGGGGAGTATTTGCAGGGGAGTATTACTTCTCTGGTAAAAAAAACCTGTTTATTCCTGTCCTTAAAAAAACCTCAAAACAATAGAAAGGAGAACTGCAGGTCCCTCTGGGCACTTTGATCTCTTACTGAATGACTTAGCTGTTACTTAATGATGACTTTGGAACTGTGGAAGTATTAGCTCCATTTCTGGTAATAGATAAGGAGTATTTTAAAGTTGTGTGAAACTCAGTGGAATGCAGTGAAAACCTTTTAACACGAGAAGTAGTGAGTTGACAAGAAGAATGGTGGGAAATGAGCCACTTAAGGTATTGGGGAAAGTGATGAGTAGAATAAAAAAAACACCCCAAATTTGCTGCCATCATGTGAAGTCTCAGAATTTTGTGTTGTAGCAAAAGTAGAGGAAGTCTCCCACTATGCTTCTCTTCCTGTCTTGGAAAAGAGTTTAGAAGAACTGAAAGAACCTGGAAATAAACATGTTAATGACCAAAAAAAAAAAATCCCCTTTGTTTTCCACAGGAGGTATTTCAAATTTGATTAATTGCGTTTCACAGTTCTGCAGTGACAGATCAATCTGATTTTTTTTTTTTTTTTTTGGTGTATCGGCTACTATCTGTAACTGCTGAGATTTTATCTACTTTTGTGTTCATTTTGCACCACCTTCCTGGCCGCCTTTTTTTTCCCTCTTCAGTTTCTTTGGGCTTGACTCCACACTCCCATCTTTTGGTGCCTTTGTAACCCTAATCCATTGGTTGCATACTTGTCCTTTTGTGGAATGCCTTTTGCAGTTAGATCTTTAGATCTTCTCCTGGTGGGAGCTTTGCTTATGCTCTGTAAGACTTTATTGCTTTCCAAGTCAGTGACTTGACACCCAACCAGCTATAAGCACAAAAGAAAATGCATAGGAAGTTGACAGTATAGTAACAGAGGTAAGACTTTTTTTTACCTCTGATCCAGAGACTCTCAAAGGATACAACCATTTAGTGCTAGGAGTCCTTCATAGGTGTTTCATGGTGATAATGTAAGTACATAATGATATCTACCAGTAGGTTCTGTGGTACTTAATGGCTTTCCTTATCATACAAGGTTGGTGTTTGATATTTGATTCTGTGGGCTAAAGCAAACAGCTTCTTTTGCATAAAATTACAATTTTATAATGAAAGTTATTTGCAAGTGTCTTTGAAACAGCTGCAGGGTGATGTGAAGGGTGGTGCCTATGGAGCTGCTTCTTTACCTGTGTTAAGTGCATTCTTATTTTGGACAGGCTGACTTCTTAAAGGTGTAGCCTAAGTAAATATCTAGGAGAGCTCAGTACAACCCTTCAGTGGCTTTGTACAACATGTATGTTATTTTCAGTTAAAGAAAAATTAAATCCCTGTTAAGAGTTACTTCTTAGTAGTCTTAACAAGCACTATTTGCAGTAGCAGAAATAGAGGGAAAGATAGGAAAGGTTGTAGTCAGGTGGGGGTTGGTCTCTTCTCCCAGACAACCAGCAGGAGGACAAGAGGGCACAGACTCAAGCTCTGCCAGGGTATGGTTAGGTTGGATATTAGGAAGAGATTTTTTACAGAGAGAGTGATCAGTCATTGGAATGTGCTGCCCAGGGGGGTTTTCAAGCTGAGACTGGATGTGGCACTTAGTGCCATGGTCTAGTAACCACAGTAGGGTTGGACTTGATGATTTTGGAGATATTTTCCAACCCAGCTGATTCTATGATTCTAAATCTACAGGCAATGAAGTTAAATGCAGTAAGGTGCTGTGGCCTAAATGTTGGTTTATAGTAAATATATGCATGCATGCTTGGATTTGTAAAATACCGTATTTGTCTTTTCACCCAACAGGTAGAACATTAATGGAGCTGCAGCCATTATCTTTGGAGCAAGAGAGCAGCAAGTGAGTATTACAGGTCTCAGTGATAAGCTATATTTGACTTTTATATAAGGGTTTTTTTCTTAATGTCACACTAAAAGACTGCAGAATTCAGCATATATGGCACAAGTACTCTTTGCTTCCAAATTATAACCAAAAAAGTCTGAACGATCTTTGTCATTCTTTCTCTTCTTGTTGAGTAAGCTTAAGAACATTACTGGATAATTCTGCCTTCTTTGGATCTCTCAGTTTGTGAGTGTCTGAGTGTAGTACTGGCCTTCAAGTTTACTTCAGTTCTGTGCCAGTCAGCAACAGTGATCAGTACTGTGGAGTCTCAGAGTGATGTGGCTTCTGTTTCCCAGAAGTGTTGGTTAGCCCTTACGATAAGGAGACAGAGTTGTATGAAAAACAGTGTAACTTCCTCAGTTTAAAGAACTGGAGCTGCTTTATGCTTCTGTCCAGTGAATGCTGTGACCTAGGACTGTGTGTATCTGTGAGACAGAGCTGTCTGGGTCAGCTGTCAGAAATCTCTGCTGCAGGAAGGTATTAACCAAGGCTGGAGCCTACACTGCCAGTTATGTAATCCTGGAGTTTGATATGGGGGAGCAGCTGAACTCTTACTCTGAAATGCAGTTTTAATTGGAAAAGAAAGAGTTTTCAGTATAGTGTATCACAAACAGATGGTATAAAATTGTGCTTACTTGGATTTCTCTCCCTTTATTATTTTCAGTGATCACTGTCACATTGAGAGTGCTGAAAGTGGTAGCTCAATTATCTTTGCTGACCTTCCTTCACAAGAAAAGAAGTCCTATAACAGTTCCAGTCTTAGAAATCTGAGAAGTGAATCAGTGCACAATATGGATGTAAGGAACGATTTTACAAACAGCAGCAGTAAAGAGTGTGTGAAACCAAATAAATGTGAATTATCCATAGACTTACAAGAAGACTCTGTAAATAGCATTAACAGTTCATCAACTGGTGTGAAAAATCATGCAGCATGGGGACCTCATTCCAGTCTGGGTCAAGGGGCTAGCACTGAAAGCAAGTCCTGCACTGAAGAATGCTCCAGGAATGATGTAGCTCTCTGTGTAGGGCTCGAGGTAAATGCAGCTCTCTTTAAATACACTTCGGTGCTCTCTAATTGAGTGATGTTTGTACAGTAGTTTGGTAGACAGAGGAATGAATTACAGTGATAAATTTAAAAGCATAAAATTACTGCAATTAGAGCCAGAAGCTCAGACCATTCTACTGAAGTGAGTAACACCATTACAAGAAAGCTGACCAGAGGAGCTGGCAAAACTCAGCATGCAAGAAAGTTTCCATGTGTTAGTCATCAGAGTCCTTTCAAAGTACCTACATGAATAAGAAGTACTACTGCATGAAACAGCCCCATCAAACTTGAAAGCTTGAAACATTCCAGAGATGTTTGGTATAGCTTTTGCTATCATTTGGAGTTCCTCTTGCAGGAAATCCAATTTTAAAGGTGTCTGCTTGAGTCCAGGTTATCAAATGAACTGGGGCATTATCAGAAACTGAGCTACATATGCATGGTAATAAATCAAACAGTTGCACTCAGTGATCTTAAAGGTCTTTTCCAACCTAAACAATTCTATGATTTCATAAAATTCCATATCAAGAGGTTAAATTTTTTTGCTACTTTATATTAATTTATACTGTATTCTTAAGTTGGAATGAACCTCTGGTATGTCTAGAAGCTTTTAAACTCTAATTTGAGTATATATATCTTTTATATATTTTAAAATATTCAGGTATGTATGAAGTTTGGTTAGCATTTATCATTTATCAGTTGCAGAAATTTGAGGAACAAGCAAAAAAAACCCACCCAAAACTAGATAGCATTGCTGCATCTGCATTTTGAATGCAGTAGTAATACTGTACTTGATGTAATTCTGGTTTCTAACTGGGGATTTGGGGTGGGTTTTGTCTAATAAATTTTGGGTTTATTAGCTCTAAAGAAAATAGCTAAGGAAATACTGTTCATATTCCAGTGGCAAAATCACGGGCCATTATTTTTCTGTTAGGTGGAATATCCTTTGATGCTTCATATCCAAATGCAGCTGTGTGAGAGATCCCTGTGGGATTGGATTGCTGACCGTAATCAGAGATGCAGTGAGAGAATAGAGGAAACTTCCAGTAAGATCCATCACTGTCTTAAAAATTTACTTACTCATTGTAAGGCAAATAAGCCTTTTTTTGGTAATTGTAAGCCCCGTTGCCAGATTTTGTTTTGCTTCAGCAGCTAATAACATAGATCTTCATTAGATTCTTTATTCACTTAATCAAATAGCAGCTTGTATTGAATCTTTGTATGATAGAAGTTGGCAAAAGGATTTAAGTTCCTGAGTTTTAGACAACTCTTCAAAAAGAATGACTGTATGCCTGAGGCATAGCTGTTACCTGGGGAGATCTGTCTGGGCAATACTCCTGGTTTGGAATAGAGTTTTTTATTGACAGAATCTGCTTTTTCTCAGAGAGCTGTTTAAAGGTTAATTTATCTGCTGTGGAAAATACAGATATGTCATTTGATCCAGACAGGTTATTACAAAACTAAAAGTTTGTTCTCTTGAATCAAAAATCCTATGCAGGTTAATTTGTAATAGGTCTAAAACATCTCACATTTGCTTTGCCTGAGTGACCAGGGGAGTTCTCACACCCTGATGCCAAACACTCTTGAATAACTGTTGTCACTTGGAAGAACAAGTCTTATGGTCTTTAAGCATTAGAGATATGTTCCATTCTCTTGTGTGGTTGTATAAAAAAGCATAGGCATAACAGATTGTAAAACATAACTGTATGATTAATATTTCATCTTCATTTTTAATGACTATTAAAATAAATCTGTTCTTCTCTTCAGTCCTGGACTCAGGTTTACCAACTCTGTCAGCTGACTTCCACTAACCTCTGCTGTAATCACACTCACTGAGCTAAAAGGTGACATTCCAGGTGCAGGGAATGACAGAATCACTAGGGCATTTGACCTTGCAAAATGCCATTTTCACAAACTTTCACAGGGGACAGGGAAGGAAAGGTGAATGTTATCATAGGTTAGACATGGAGAAACCATTCACTCCCACTTGGGTTTCTGTGAGTGTTCAAAGGGGCAGTGACACGTTAGTTATGGGTCATGAGAGCAGGGAGACAGTGTAGCTTAATGAAATAGTAATGTGGAAAGTGGTAAAAACAATTATGCAAAGTTTATTTAGAACAGCTACAGCCAGAGGAGATGGGGGAATTTCAGAGGGCAGCACAACAGCAGAAGGATTAGGATCCAAAAGGAAGAGTGCAAATCCATACAGACAACGTGTCGCTACATAGATTAGTATGATTCTACCTGAAACTCTGTTTTTCATGTACTTAGATGAAAGTAAAGAGGTTGTTAAATTCATAGTCAAGTATGGGGTTTGGAAGAATCTTCTCAGACAGACATATGTTCATGTTCCCTGAACTTCCCTTTTTGGAATTTTGACATTAGTGACTTTTTGCTGTTTCAAAAATACTATCTTAGGGGAAGCATGGGAAAACCTGTATTTAAAATATGATCATTCTGTTCAACTTTTATTCCCCAGCATAAATAAACAGAGTTCAACAAGACATACCACCATAAACTTAAATAAGTCAGTAAAATGAGCTGAAATAACTTGAATTGTTTTAAGGTCCATATCATCTCGTGGATGTGCACTGGACAATGAAAATTTTTCAAGAGCTGGTGGAAGGAGTTTGCTATATCCACAGCATGGGAGTGATGCATCGAGACATTAAAGTAAGTTCATTCAGTTATTGCTTGAGGTTGAAGAAAACAGAGATAACTTACATTATGGGAGAATGAAAGGAACTTCATGGTTAATTTGAGATGACCTGGGCTCTGAAGAATTTCCTCATGTCCCACATTGTCTCCTCTACACCAGTAACATACTTTCTTTACTATAAGCACAATACTCAATTTACATATACTTACAAGTGGATTATAATTAAGATCTGGAACTGTTTTCTCCTTTGTGAAGCCATTTTCTTGTCCTAAACAGGGATGGTCAGATTGGTTTTCTTATGTCTTGATCTTTCCTTAACCAGGGTAGGACCTAAATTAATTACCTAAAAAAAGGAACCGAAATTGTAGATGACGTTAGTGACCAAAAATTTTGGGTTCATTCCTATTAAAAGCAATAAAGAGCAGGATTAAAAAACATCACTTGGAATGGTTAGAATAGGATGCCCTTGATATGTTCCTGTGAATTTCTTTTGGAACTCTAATAATAAGAAAAGTTTTGACTTATTGACTGGCTTAGAGGTGAGGCACAGGTAGATGTAACTTGGTTCTGCCCTGCCCCCCCCTTAACTGATAGACCCAAATAGCACAGAATTGAGTATGTATTTTCATACTTTGCTTCCTCTGAGGTTTTCTGTGTCTGTTACAGTAGCTGTCTGAGGAAGTGGAGTGTAAAAATCATCTTGATTATTAAAACTTCACATGTGGAGGCTTTGGAACTACGTGAAAACACACACTCTTCATTCTGGATTGTCATTTTTCTGTCAACTGTTTCATGGTCAACAGTTTCTCAATTTGCTTTTGTGTTCAACATCATCATGCCCTTATTGTCCCAAGTCCTGGTAGTTATATACAGAATTCCATGCAGTTACTGTGAGTCTGTTTTTGAGCCAGTGCTTGTTTACACCATAGATTCTTCTAATGGTGATTCTGCAGATACCTTGCAGAGACAGTAGCTCCTGTGATAATATTCTAAGTCTTTTCAGCATTCTGAGACATCCAGTGGGTGGGTGTCCTGGGTATCTCTTTATTTCAGTGGATACAAGAAGCATAACAACTTGTTCAGCAATACTGCACCTTTTAAATTTCGTCTGCATTGAAGAAATGGAGATTGCCTATCTCTTGTTAAACTCTTCACATCTGCTTTATACTCTAACAGAAGATCAACTATTTCATTTCTGCCACCTCAGCAAGTGGGTTTTTATTTCCAGGCACATAATGTTTGCATTTTACCTCCTTAGTGGCCCTAAAGCCAAAATACATGGATAAAACTACTTCAGTTTTCCCAGTCAGAGCTCTCTACTAAAGTTTCTTATAATTCGGGGTTTTTTCAATAGCAACTTTCCAGCACCAAGTGACAAACTGCAGCTGTGCTTACTGTATAGAAAAGTGTATTTTGATTTACATTGTCTTGCCCAAAGATGATACTTAGTCATCCTTCCTGCTACATCTCTTGGTCTAATTTGCTGTCCACTCTTGCCTGTTCCTGTTTAATTACCGTTCCACAATGGCCCAAATGGTGTTGCTAACACATAATTTGGTATCAGCTATGACTATTTTTTTCTCTCTCACTACTCAAGCTGTTAAATAATAATCTCATACCTGTGAAACACTGGATTTTGTAGACTTTGAAACAACTGAAATTTCATAATTCTTGCTAGACATAATTTCAAATTGTCTTCTGTCTTTTGCAGCCCAGAAATATCTTTCTACATGGATCAGATAATCATGTAAAAATAGGTGACTTTGGATTAGCCTGCAGAGACCTTCTTTGGGTTGATGCAGACCAGTGGTTTCAGCCAGAAAGGGTAAATGGTAAGACAAAAAAAAGCTTAATGGGTTTATGTTGACATTTCTATGATATTAAAATCATTAAACTGTTAAGTGAAAGGGTAACAATGGAACACTAAGTGTAAATTGCCTGTTTGAAGGGCTGACACATACTTCAGGAGTGGGGACTTGCCTCTATGCCTCACCAGAACAACTGCAGGGATCTCACTATGATTTCAAGGTAGGGAGCTTTGAGTTTTCTCTTTGTGGGTTTTTTTATCTTGTTTTATTTTAACACGATAGATAATAGCAATAAATCAAACATTTCAGTAGGAAAATAGGTATTTGGTAATACATAAATATTCCTCCTACTGTTGCTCCTGATGTTTTTGTTGAAACATGGATTTCACCTTTGCCTTCTAGTTTACTGTTAATGCAAAGATTATTTGTTTCTGAGATCATCTTGAGAATGTATATAGATTTGAACTTGTGTTCCTTTAGTAGTGTCACTGCTTTTTGTATCATCATGGAACTTCATTCTTGTGAAACCTTTTCAGGTCATGATTTTTTTAATGAGAAAAATCTAGCAATTAAACTAGCAGTTACCCCAGAACTTTCTCTTCACTCCCTTACCAGTCAGACATGTACAGCGTGGGTGTTATCCTGCTAGAACTCTTCCACCCATTTGGAACAGAAATGGAAAGAACTGAAGTTCTTACACATTTGAGGAATGGCCAAATTCCTGACACTTTCTACAAGACATGGCCTACTCAAGCCAAGTATGTTAAACTCCTCACCAGTCAGGGAGCCACAGAAAGACCAAGTGCTGCTCAGCTTCGGGAAAGTGAACTGTTTCACACCACAGAACATGTAAGTTGTGCCACTAACCTCAACAGGATAAAGAAATGCCAAAAGAAAATGTCTTTTGCTTCCCTGCCTGGATTAGGTTTGTTTTCTTTTCAGCTTAAGAGAAGTATGTGATTCAGACTCTGATTATTTAGGCCACTGTATTAATGTTTCTCGTGTCTTGCACTGAGATAAATGGTCATTAATTACATGAAGATGAGACAGTTGTGAGGTACTTTCATAGGTCAGAAAAGCTTTTGAAGCTTTTTGTCATCATTTTGTTAGCAATTTCCCCCTTCCTTGCCCTACTACTTTGTGGATTGTTATCTACCAAATATGTAGAATGGCTGAGGTGCTGCAGCATGTGCCTGTTGTGGATTGCAAACGTAATTCAGATTGTCAGTAAGGCTTTATCCTTGCCTGGTTACAAAGGATGTAAACTGACTGTTATTTTCAGGTTATTTCTAACCTCCAACAGAAGGTGAGAGAGCAAGAAGAAGAGATAGAGAAGCTGAGGGAGAGAATCAGACTGCTTTCTGAGGAGGAAGATGAACATATGAGACTGGGCTCTCCTGTTTGAGTACAGGAAGAAATAACCTATTGTATGCTAAGATATAAAAAGTTTCTTTTTTTTTACATAAAATATTCAAATCCATTTTCACTTTACTGTCTGTTCCTTAAATGTACCTTTCTGCCTTGGTTCAGAAGGCTCTGGACAAGAGAAAGGATTCATGTTGCACTGGAAAGATTAAGAGCACAGCTTGTTATTTACACACCTTACAATCACTGAACAAACACGTGTTATGCATCAGTTACAGAAAAGGAAGATCACACCCAAGGGGCAGCTGTAATGGCTTTATTGATTTTAGAACTTACATACATCCCAGAAAGGACTCAAACCACTACAGCAGACATGAGGTGGAGTAAGACTTAAAATCACACCAGTATGAGGAGCGCAGGCTCACTTGAGTAGCTTCATCACAGAGCTGAAAGGTGCCAAATTCTCACACGATTTCATCCATTTCTGCACATTGGCAGGGGCAGCATTGGCACTGCCTGTCTGCTGCAGGGCACACCAGGCCACGACGTCGGCCACCGTGAGCTCATTCCCCACCAGCCACGAAGTCTTGCCCAGGGCAGCGTTCATGGAGCGCAGAACTGCTCCTCTCTCCTTGCTGCTGCCTTCTCTCAGCTGGAAGATGGCTGTATCCACCCAGCTGTCAATCAGGGTTGAGGTAACTGCATTGTACTTCTGGCCAAACAGGGAAAAGAGAAACCGAGCGATGTTCCCCTCTCCTTCTATAGGGCACATTGTTTGAATGCTGAACTTCATCTGGGGTTTGGGAACTGAAAGGAGCAAAAGAAAGAAAGGAAATACCACGTGGTAAAGTTAATGGTAATTCTGTGATGTATTTTATTTGGGATGTCAGCAACACTGTTAACATCAAAAACCTGATGAACCATTTTCAGTTTTCTGGGATAAAGACATCACTTTTCGAAAACCTCAGCCAAACCTCCCACCTCATTTCTATTCTAGCCATCTTATTTTTAGAAACTGAAAAACACTTCTATAAAAAAATTCCTGTGGGTATGAACAACCCTGTCAATGCCATGTGCATTTTAACAGTAACTACACGAATCTGCCTCCTCTGTGTCATCACTGTCACAGCTACGAACAGACAGTAAATGTTACCTGCAGTACATATCCACCCTGTGTCAGCACAGAGACACCAAAGCACCTGTTGGCAAAGGTTTACAGCACAAGCTTCATTTTCTCACCTATTGTAAAATATTGATCTACAAGATAATTTCATTCTTACCATCTTTCCAAATGAGAGTAAAGCCCAACTGATACTCATGACGAGGCTGCTGCTTAGTCTGCTCTCCAAAGCATTTCAAGAGGTTTTCTGGCACACTTTTCACTGATGAATGTGTGTGAACAGCTGACAGTATTTTATACCGTTCACAGAGCAAACTGTGTAGCACTAACAGTGACAGTGGAGGTAGAGAAGGATTTGCATTGATGACAACATCTTTCAGGGCACCATAATCCTGAATGGAAAGTAAAACATTCAGCAGGTAAGACACACTCCAGATCAGACTTCTAAGTAGTGTTTTCACTTGATGCCAAAGTGCACACCCGTGCATGGGTATATCTGAAATACTAACGACAGTCAAATTAATTCAAGTTTGGACATTTAAAACTTGTTTTAAACCATTAAGCATGTTCCTTCCTCAACATATAATTCAAGGACATGTCCGAGGTAACTCTAGTCCAATCTGAAGCCAAAATTTAAATTTTCAGTTTAGTAACAACCAAGAAACCAACTGTTGTAATTCCAAAATTAACTATTCTATCTTGGAATTATATCCAAATGAGCATACATAGGATTAGTTAGTAATAAATATGTCCATAATCTGGACACTCAAATGAAATGGCAGTTGTAGGTTACCTGTCAGGATACAAGATACACACTGAGCTCTGCATCCCAGGATTTAGTGCAACCCTGAAAATCTGAGAGCAGAGAAATGCCCACCAATGTACCTGCTCAACTACACTTACCTTTCCAAGCATCAAATCTAAATCTGCTCCACTTGTTGTCAAAGGAGAAAACTCATCAGTTTGAATGATATTAGTTACATCAAAGTCAGCATCTGGGGTTTGTATCATCTTTGAGAGCCCATCGACAGCACTCTTCAGTTCGTACAGCCGCTTCAGGATCTCCTCCTGCCGCGACTCAAGTGCCTGAAGTGATGGGTCAACCTCTTCCTACGGGAGAGGAAAAATAAGGCCATGTAAGTATTCACTCAGCTCAGTGTCAAAACAGTCCACAGCTCCCTTGGCAGTAACTTTAGGAAGCCTTTAAACACAGTCAAATAACCAGAACGTCATGGACTTGGATCTATTAGCTGTCTCTCTTCTTTTGTTTATGAATGTGGCGAGATGAGTTATTTAATCAACCTCTGAAATCTTCCTGTTTAACAGATTTATTAAACCATTAGCTACAGCAAACTCCATAAAACAGTCAAAGTCAGACCACAACCACAGAAACTTACAAATTGTCGGTGAAGTGCTGAATGAAAACTGAAAAAAACAAAGTCAGCTTGTCAGGCAACTGTTCAGACTGGAAAGTTTGGGCTGAGGCTGCCAAACAAGGAAACTTCTTGACAATTCAGGTAGCTAATAAAAGTAAAAACCCTGCAGGCTTAGATGGATGGTTTGTCATATGAAATCACTCTCTGTAGTCATTCTTTGTTTCAGAGAATATAGAAGAAAAAGGCCCTGGGCTTTGTTACATGTTAATGCCAATGCAGCTTTTTGGTTACCTCAATTACCTGACAAGCCTCATCTCTTACACCTCTTGTAAAAGATGAAAAATACATTCCTGTGGGAGATTTTAAGTCTACAAATTTACAACAGTGTTAAAGAAAAACCTTGATATAATCCATTTCTAAGCCTCCTGACTAAGGGCTAACAAAACCAAATTTATCATCCAGACTTCTTTCTTTCAATCTCACGGATAAAGACACAAACACAGTATGCAAGTAAAATTTTTATACCCATTTAATATTCTTAAAGCCAAGGAAAGGCCTCTTAAGTGACCATTATTTATCCAGTACACAATTCCACGAAATGAAAATGACTCTCAGAGGAGATTGGTAGTTAAGAGTTTGTTCTTGCAGTGGGAAAGCATCTTAGCATTCCTGTTCAGTTCTGCCCCGAGTCTACTCCTGCTCAGCCTCTCCACCAGCCGCGTGGGTGAGGGCACAGCAAGTACTCACTGAAAATAGGTGACGGCATCAAGCTAAACACAGCCACAAGCAGCCTAGGAGAATTCAGAGCATTCCTGACGCTGCAAACAGGCTGAGGCTTATGTAACGCAGTACTGCATATCCTCGCCTTGCTCAAGCTGAAGCTGGAAATGGGTGGCCAAAGCGAGCGCGGCGCCAGCAGGGCGCGATGCAGCAGTAAGGACCGA
>NW_008661307.1:0-1985 GCF_000695815.1 Acanthisitta chloris
TACCCTTCAAAATCATAGAAACTATAGTATTGGCCTAAAGGTATACACAGTGAGACATTCTGGAACTCCAAAAATTGTTTAGAACATTGAGCACTCCTCTATGCCGTTCTCACGGGCATTCTAACAGCTGCAAATTGGGGGAGTAAGCAGAGAGATAAAGTAAATTGGCTTTCCACAGCCAGAAGCTGGGAAAGAACATTTCAGGGTCTCTTTGACCTTCAAACACTCTGGTTCGGGCTAGGAAGGACTGATAGGTGCAGCACACATAACCTCTCCCACATGCTGCTTCAGACAGGGTAGGAAGAATGAGAAATGAAATGCTGGGTCAATGTGGTGCTTGATGCTTTGAAGGTGTCACAGATAGAAGCACAGAGGTTAATGTGGACATGGGGGCTATAGACACACCATGTAGGGCAACTTGTCTGCTACAGTCAGCTACAGGACTGTGCAGCTATCAGTCCTTACAGGGTGTCCACTCTACTCTCCACAGGCACCTCTGTGGTCAGCATCTCTCCACTGCAAAGAGAAGGAGAGGGAGTCATGCTTGAACTCTGAGCCTGAGCACAAACATCCAGAGAGTTTTGGCCTACCCCATCACCAGCACAGTGGAGACAGAGTATCCCCTAATTCAGTGAATTGAAGAGTTTGCTAAATATACAAAGGATATTTTGTAACCTCTGCTGTAGCACAAGGAGAGAAGCAGGACTTGACAGCCTCTCCTGAAGGTATAAAAGGCCAACCCCAGCTCCCAGTCCTTCACTGGGTAACATCATTTCAATGTATGGGATAAGGCTTATTCAATCGGCTCTGCCGCATCTGCAGGGAGGGACTCTGATTTAGTAATGCGTTTCCATGTGTGCTGTGGCTCATCTTGTAGATACCTAGAGATACCACAGAGGGTACTCACAGATAACCCAGAAGTTAACGATGCCAGGACTGGAGTGCTGCTTCTTGCCTAACCGTAGAAGCTGCACTAACTTTGGTGCAGTTTACAGTCCTTAAATTTGCATCAAGGCAAATGGGTGTATCAATACTAGACAAGAGTTTTAATTCCAGACTTCTAATAGTCTACACTAAGTCAAAAATTCTTACATGGCAAAAGGCTATAGCTGTAACTTGCCTCCACAGAACTTGAATGGATGGAGGCTTGCTCATGCTCCTTTTATCCTCTCTAGCTCCTTGCATCCCCTTTCCAAATGAGACAAGTGCTGAACTTTTCCAGTTCAGATCCTGAGCCACATACATTTCAGAGTATTAAAATGGAACCCCTTAGAAAAAAATATTCATGAGCTGCTGTGCCAAGCCCAAGACCTGTGTTTAGCCTCCTACTTTACCCAGAATCTCCACACTATGACCATTTTATTGAATCTGAAAACCTCCTTGTAACCCTTATAGCAAAACCAGGTGGGGTGATGAGTTTCAGAGGCTCTGCCACGTTCCTTTGGAACACATTCTTGTATTTTTTGGTTTGATTGTGATTCTGTGAAAAGCAACAAAACCTCCTTATTCTCACCTCTTGTCACTTGGTTGATTTGTCTAGAATACCATAATCCTTCTTGCACAGCCTGTAGGTCCTTTTTATTTGTTCCAGTAAGGAAAGCTTTCTATAGCCTGCTGCAAAAGGCTACCAAAGCAATTTTTGCTACTCTGGAATAATTAAACAGAGATGATATGCAATAGTAAATTCTTACAGCTTTAACACCCTGGCCATAATACCAGGAATTTGGACAGAGTTGTTCTGTATTTCTTCAAGGCATTTGTGAAATGTTAAGTGACATAGTTCAAAAGAAATAAAATAATAAAAATTTGCTGACTGAATTCACAACAAACATTAAATAGTTCAAAGTTGGATACCTGAACCTCACTACATCAACAAAGTTTTACACATTGACTACTAGCACACACAGCTTAAACAGTGTCAGTGCCCTGTCCATTCCCTCTGAACCTACTGAGGCAAAGCACCCAAGCCATAGACAGATTTACAG
>NW_008661307.1:2027-2399 GCF_000695815.1 Acanthisitta chloris
CAGCAAAGCCATTGACACTTTACAGGCACAGGAAGAGAAGGAAACAGTGGACCAAACCCATTTGCTAATTCATGCCACCACACTGCCTATCCTCAGGCATACCCTCTGCACTGAACAGCTGGGACTTCAGGTCTGGGTGACAAAACCTGTACTTTCCTCCTGCTGCAAATGGATGAACATAAAAAAGAAATAGAGGAAAGATAATTACATAATTATTCAAAATCCAGCTTCCTGACTTAGAAACATTACACATTCTGCATAGCCCCATCTGGTTATTTTTCAGACATCAACAACACTGACCACAAACTTTTCCACACTTAAAAATTCAGGGTCTGAATCTACAGCTGAATCATGTCCTCAAATTTTATCACA
>NW_008661308.1:0-1893 GCF_000695815.1 Acanthisitta chloris
CCAGATCCTCCTGACCCCATTCTTCTCCCCCAGCAAGTAGCATCTGTAGATGATACCAAACACTCCCCCCGGGTTTGAACCCCTCAAGATTTGAAGTGAAGTTTGAGAAACCTGGTGCCTTTTCTTTACTTGTTAACCAGGAACAGTCTCTGGACAATTATGGTTGAGGAATTGCAGTGTAATCATCATATCCTTGTCTAAATATCTGGTTTCAGGATAGGAGAAGACAATCCCAAGGGTTATAGGCTGTCTGGACGAGAGGCACTAGGGGTGAACACTAGGAGTGAACTCAGCAGGACTGAGCAGTGACTGGGGCAAAGGCAATTCTGGCAATTGGCAATTACAACCACCAACACCTTGAGCACCTACTCAACACAGACCCAGATTCCAAAGAGCACAGGATAGTCACCCCCATGGATCCAGCACTGCCCCATTGGTCTGTCTGCTGCGGTGGGGGAGATCTCTCACCTGGGGGTGTCAGCTCACTGCTTGGGTGCTTACAGGTCCCTTCCCCTTCACAGCTTCATTGCAGCACGTTCAGACCTGGGTGACAGCATGTGCTGGTTTTTAGCTGGGATGGAGTTAATTTTCTCTGTAGCTAGTGTAGTGCAGTGTTTGTGTTCAGAGTGAGAATACTGTTGATAGTACACTGATGTTTGGGTTTCTGCAAAGTTATGTTTATTCTTAATCAAGGACATTTTCTTTCTTGTGTCTCATGCTCTACCAGTGAGAAGGTACACAAGAAACTAGGAGGGAGCATAGCCAGGACAGGTGACCTGAACTAGCCAAAGGGATATTCCACCCCATGGCACATCATGCCCAGTCTGTAAGCAGGAAGGGTCGATCCGAGGAGAGACTGGGCTGAACCTGTCCGCGGGTGGTGAGCAATTGTATTGTGCATCACTGGTTTTGTTAATTTTCTTATCCATCAGCATTGTAGCTCATTCTACACTTTATTGTTATTATTAAACTGTTCTTATCTCAACCTACATATTTTACTTTATTTGTTCTCCTCCCCATTTCTCCAGGTTGGGGAGGAAGAGAGGGGAGGGAGTGTGAGGGGCTGCTGGTTCTTGGCTGCTGGATGGGGTTAAACCACGACACAGCACTTCCCACCCCCCTAGGCCTTGATAGTCAGTCCTTGTCAGGGTCCTTCTGCAGTGCTGCACAGGCAATTTTCTGTCCCAGTTGGAGTCCTAGGGACATCAGTTCTCTCACCCCAAACTCCTCACATGAGGCTGTTGTGTCTGCTCCAGATCTGCATGGCCCAGGGTCAGGGTCATTGCAGTGCTGGGACGTGGCCAATGATGCTGAGAAAAGGCTGGAAAAGAACTACTCCCAGACTGGTATCTCTGAGTAGCAGGGATTTGTTTATTCAGCGCTGGGCACAAGGGGGATCACTCCACCAAACGTGTGCAACCAAAAGCTTCACAGTTTATACACACTAAATGCTCAAACATATTGGTTATTTCCAGGAATGGGTGGTTATTTGTATAGCTAGTTCTCAGAAATCATTACCATATACTCCTCCTCTGTCTCCTCCCTCTTGGCATCAGTCCCATAGTCCTGGTGATTGTTCAATGTTCATGAAGATGAAACTCCTCCTTTTCCTCAGTTCCCTTTGGACACCCTTATTATGCAATCATTTACCCCTTTGTACAGTTTTGCATGCCTTGCTGGCCTTGCCTCTATATTAAACATTTTGTTTCTTCATTCCACACCTTATATGCTCTCAGTTTTCCCTCCTACTGCCATGGTTTAAGTCTGGTTAGTTCTACTGTCTCATAGATAAAAAGTGTTGTTTTGCTAACTAGGCTAAAATAATACCATTAGTGAAGCTTCTTGTCCAAACCATGTAATCCTTGTTACCCTGCCAACCAAGCTAAAATAGTG
>NW_008661309.1:0-12895 GCF_000695815.1 Acanthisitta chloris
AGCCCTGAAAATCAGCCCTGTGGAGTGCACCCTGCAGAGAGTGAGCCCTGCAGAGCATCAACCCTATAGAGCATCAGCCCTGAAAATCGGCCCTGTGGAGTGAAACTTGCAGAGAGTGAGTCCTGCAGAGCACCAGCCCTGTAGAGCATCAGCCTTGCAAATCAACCCTGTGGAGTGAAACCTGCAGAGAGTGAGCTCTGCAGAGCATCAACCCTATAGAGCATCAGCTCTGTAGAGCATCAGCCTTGCAAATCAGCCCTGTGGAGTGAACCCTGCAGAGCATCAGCCCTGTGGAGTGAACCCTGCAGAGCATCAGCCCTGCAGAGTGAGCCCTGTAGAGCATCAGCCCTGCAAATCAGCCCTGAATGCTGCAGAAATGCATTCTCCAAGAGGGATTTTAGCCCCAGGTGAGGATGAGCAATGGGCTACTGCCAGCAAAAAGTCCTTCAGTTGGCTGCTCATGTCCATCCTTTCCAGCCTTCCGTGTTCCGTATCTTGATAGGATAGGGTAATGGCCTTGTTGCACCTGAGGAGGTTTAGGTTGGATATTAGGAAAAATGTTCTTGCTGGAAGGGTGGTCAAGCATTGGAACAGCTGTCCAAGGCAGTGGTGGAGTCATCATCCCTGGAAGTGTTCAAAAAGCATGTGGATGTGGCATTTGAGGAGATGGTTTAATGCTGAGTTAGTGGTTGGACTTGATCATAAAGGGCTTTGCCAGCCTTGATGATTCCATGATCCTCTGATTCTATACACTCCCAGCTTTAACCTAAAACTTCAGATGAAGTTCCTGAGCTGTGTGTGCTCTAACTCTTGTGGCAGAAAGAAGCAGAAGCATCTATTACTCCAGAGAATGATGTGCTCTCCAAATTGGGTCCCCCTGACCCTGGGCAGTGCAGTGAGACCTCTACAAGGAGCAGGGCAGAGAGGGCAACACCACCCCACATGCAGGACACTCCAGAAGGCTCCTTGCCCTCCTTGGGGGGCAGAGATAGCTGTTCAGTTTGTGAGGAAGCAGCCAGACCTGGGGCTGAGCAGTGAGATGAGGAAGCAGCTCATTACTGGGTGAGTGACACGAGGAGCTCTGTGTGGCACAGCAGTCTGCAGTGTCAGCACAGAGCTGTGTGATGGTGACACTGGGCTGGGACTGGGCTGCTGCCACGTCCAACACTTGGACTTCCCATCAGGATGCCATTAGCCATGAAAAAAAAAAACCTGTAGCTTAATATTCCCCAAGAGGTAATGAAGAACACCCAGCCCAAGGTGCTCTGCCCATGCTCCATTAAAACTCACTTGGTTTTTTTTTGGTTTTTTTTTTTGCCCTGGCTTTCAAAATGCACAAAGGGCTCCATCCAGTTGGAGATGAATCCTGTTCCTCTCCACATTCCATATTCTGCAATTGGTATACATGTCAATCAAACCTGTTGTTAGCCACAGCTGTCATGTCAAGTGCACATCCAGCACCACCAGTGATTGACAGGCAAGTTTGTTAGCTGTGAATGTGTCATCCCAGCCAGCACCCAGTGCTGCCTGACAGGTCAGCAGTGGGAGACTTCCATCATCCATATATTATGAGCTGCTTTCAGCAAATCACTTTCCAGCCAGGCCCAGACACACACGTTCCTGCCGAGCTGAGATATAAGCTTTGACAGGGGAAGGAGGTGGAGGGACATGGACCTTGGGCAGAGAAATCCTGGAGGGTCAGCAAATGGAGACAGGGTGTAGTCATTGCTGTCCTAACTCCTGGAAGATGATCAGGGGGACCATAGAATCAAGACACATCCAAAGGACCAGGATACATCCATAGGAATGAGAAAAGGCTGAGGGAGTTGGGGTTGGTTAGCCTGGAGAAGAAGCTCAGGGGTGACCTCATGGCTCTCTCTAACTCCCTGATGGGGTTGGATAGAGGTGTGGGATGTCTCTCCCACCATGGTTGCAGGGAGAGGACTAGAGGGAATGGTCATGAGCAGGAGATGTTAGGAAAGATTTTGTCCCTGTTAGGGTGTTCAGGCACTGGAATATTGCCCAGGGAGGTGGTGAAGTCACTATCCCTGGAAGTCTTTAAGAGGCATCTGGACCTGGCCAGATGAGCAGTAATGGAGATGCAATGGTGAATCACAGAATCACAGAATGGTTTGGAATGGAGGAACCCTAAAGACCATCTAGTTCCACCCCCTGCCATGGGCAGGGACACGTCCCACCAACTCATGTTGCACAGAGACAATGAGCTGACATTTATTCACTGAATAAATTCTTCCTAGTTATCAGAACATGGGAAGAAAACCTCTACAGAAGAGCAGAAAGCCCCAAGATCCAGTGGCTTAGCAAGTCCTTACCCCAGACTGTGGGAGCTGGATAAGAACTCTCTTATTTGGCTTCTTGTTCTCTTTTTTTTTCCATAAGAACCAGCCCAAATCCTTTTGTGCAAAGAACTATGTGGGAAAAGGAAATGAGAAACTGAGCTGTGCTTGTGAGCCCAGAGGAAGTCAGGAGAGGTCTGGATGGAAGTTTGGGTTACCACTTAATGGAGCTGATACCCCAGTGGAGTGGCCATAGAAACCAGCAGAATGGAGAGACTCCAGTTCATCTTGATACACTTTGAGTCAGACCTTTGGTGCAATGTGATCCCAAAGAAAGACATGTTTCAGGGCCCCAGGAATGTTAGCAGAGCAGCTCACCCCTGGGAACAGCTGCATGGGAACAGGGAGAACTGGGAATTGAACACCCACGGTTAAAGCTCCAAGTTACAGCAAAATACAGTGACTTGTTGCATGGATTTTTTTAGCTGTTTAAGCTTATTTTTCTTGTTTTATACAGTAACTGTTAGCTCAGGTGAATGCTTGGACACTGTGTCAAGACAGATCTTAGACAAAAAGATTGTTTCAAAACCAATAATATTCATAACTCTGTCTTTCCCAAGGAGCTTTGAAACTCTCCATGCACATTTGGAGTTAAAATTACATCTGAAGTGTGGAAGAAAAGCTACATGTCCTCTGGGCTAGAAATTACAGCCTTCAAGGAAGTGTAGCCACCAGCAAATTCATGGCCTGGAGTCAATGAGGCTCAGGAATAGTTTGATCTCAGATCTCCTGCAAACCTTTCTATGTTTTATAGCTAGATCTGGGCTGGATCTTGATCCTTGCCCAATCCAAGGAGGTTTTGCACTGATATCCATCAGCCTGTTGCACTGTACCTGGGAGGAATCTGCCTTCATCTCTTCTTGGATGCTGCAGAGAAGTAATACCTATATCAGGACTCTTTTTGTGACCCCAGGAATGGGATTGGGACATGGGAAATACCCTTGGAAGTTTATGCACACAGAGCTGAGCTTATAGCACTGTGTTATCAAAGAGATATTAAAGGCAAATCATGCAAAGAAGTTCCTTCATCCCACCCAACTCCTGTTTTGATTCCCTGGCAAAGAGACCCAAAGGTTTGTTTGGACTGTAATTAGGGAGGTTTAGAGGCACAACTCAATCATAACAACTTCCTTGGGCTCAGGAGAAGGTTAAACCCAGCAAAGGCAGAATTCAATCCACAAGTGGCTTTATAATTCCCCACTTAGGAATAACATCGAGCAACACTTTGATCTGCAATGTGGTGAAAGCTACCAAATCTGGATGCAGGGATTGCCAGGGAGGTGGAGGGGAGGGAAAGGATACTTGACACTCTTCCAAACACTTCAGTCAAACAGTGCTGACCACTGAGCAAGGCTGAAATCCTCTGTGTGTTAGAATATCTGTTAGATACATAAATACAGATGGGTGGTGGGTGCAAGGTAAATAGATGGACAGATAAGGAGTTAGACAGGGGCTGGGAAAGAAGAGCAAATGGATTCTCAAACCCTGCTCTGAACTCTTCTGGTTTCATAGTGTGTTAAGGGGTTGGAAGGGAGCTTAGAGATGATCCAGCCCCAACCCCCTGCCCTGGGCAGGGACACCTCCCACCAGAGCAGGTTGCTCAAGGTGTTACCCACCCTGGATTTGAACATTGCCAGGGTTGGGGCAGCCACAGCCTCCCTGGGCAACCTGTGCCAGTGTCTCACCACCCTCCCAGGGAAAAACCATCTTCCTAATATCTAATCTAAATTTTCCTCTTTCAATTTCTCCTCATTACTCCTTGTAAGACCCATTACCTCCCCTTACACTAACACATGTTAGCAGCTATTCCACCAGCAAGAAGCAACTGGAAATGGGAAAGAAGAAGAAGCTTCTAAAGGATGTTTCTGTGCCTCATGTTAGTTGCACTGACCTTGTGCTTCCAGAATCATGTGTGCAAGGGGCACAGGCAGCTTCATTCTCCTCTAGCCAGGGGCCAGGGCACTTCAAGGCTTGTAAACATGCTGGGTGTGAAGGATAGTCCACTTTGGCAGGAGGGGAAAGGCAGTGAGATGCACAGCACAGGTCACATTGGTAGGTGCCACAACCACCAGCCAGGATCACTAGGAACATATGCCCTTTCCCATCAAGTGGAGCTGCTCCAAGGCAGCTGAATTTCCCCTCCTCACAGCCAGGTCATTGCACTTTGCTCCCCACTAAAAATAACCAGGCAATAGATGTGTCTTAGCCTGTTTGAATCTTAAATAGCAGTTTGTGTCATCTCACAGCTTCTATAGGCAGTTCTGCCTCTCTTGGCCTTCCAAAGTTGTTATGCAGAGGAAACCATGGAGCTTTGGATGGTCAGCAGGGATGGAAAGAGAATTCCCAGTTGGGCCTAGAGTGGGAAAAGCTGTTCACAAGGTAATATATGCTAAAAATGACTTGCTGCCTGAGACCATTCTTCATGTCCTCTCTCACTTCTTTAGGTGTCTTCCCACTCCTTGGTGTCCCTGCCTATGGAATGAGATGCTCTTTAAGGCCCATTCCAACCCCAAACCAGTCTGTGATTCCATGATTCCTTGTCTGCAGGTTCCAATTGGTGCTAACATCCCACACTTGTCTGGAGGTTCCAATTGGTGCTAACATCCCACATGCAGGTAACAGTAGCAATAACACAGCAGTGACTTTGCCATTAGCATCTGGATTTGATCCACCTTCTCACTCCTTCTGCCTCAGGACTTAGGAGCTTGGAAGACACAAGACAGGACCCTACAAACCCAAGAGCTCAGCCTTCCTCACATCATACAGGCATGGATGCAGTGCCAAATAACAGCATGGGACATACCAGGAGCAGTGAGGGGAGATGGAAGAGGAAGGATTCAAAAGGTTCATGTTCTGACTAGATCAGGTTAGCTCCCTATGGCTTATTCTGGTGCTCTTGTGCATCACAGTGGGTCAGGGCTTTATGTCATGATCCACAAAGAGAAAGTGGAGCTTTGGTATCATTTTTGTCCTCCTTCTATCCAAGGGAACAGGGTTTAAACTCAGTTATATCCACCACAAGGCCACAATCTGAGGGACTCTCTCTAAACTGATGCTGTTTTGTCTTCCTGGGGAAAATCTGTGCTCTGCCAACTGCTTCACTCTTGGTTTATCTCCTCCAGATTTGGGGGGAAGAACAAAGTCTTTAGAAACAGTTTCCCCCTTGGTTTATCTCTTCCAGATTTGGGGGGAGACCAAAAGTCTCTAGAGACAGTTTGACCCTTGGTTTATCACCCCCAGATTTGAGGAGGGAGACCAAAGTCTCTAGAAACAGTTTCCCCCTTGGTTTATCTCCTGCAGATTTGGGGGGAAGAACAAAGTCTCTGGGCATATAAACAGCCTTCATGAGAGAACCCTGAACCAAGATGTGCCTGCTTTCAGGAACAGAGTTAAATATAGCTCCTAAATGCTGCTAATTGATTTTAGCTGTCTGGGGAAAGCTTTTGCCTTCACACCATCCCAGCCAGGCTGCTCAGCAGTCCCTCACCTGCCCCTGTCTCTCCATAAGGCTCGAGGAAGGGGAGCAGAGCCTCAGTGCTCAGTATTTGTCAGCTGTTTTAGCACCCAAATGCTCTCAAAACCACCCTAGCTGCTCAGAGCCCCTGGCTTAGGCCTTTGCTGAACCTATGTGGCTTCTCGTGGCTTCTTTCCATCTGCTCTGGTCTATTTTTATGTTTTTGGCCTTGAAATCTTGCTCTTCTTCGAAAACAAGTCTGTTTACAAATATTTGCTTGGGGAGAAGAGCTGCTGTTCCAACAGGCAGAAAAGCAAAAGTGCTCAGCTCTGCCTGGTCATTCAGCCAGATGTGGGGGAGATGTGGTGTCCATGCCCATGAGATGAGCTTTCAGGTCCCTTCCAACCCAAACCAGTCTGGGATTCTAAGATCTTGGAAGAAGCCAGAAAGACTCAGTTTGCCAAGAAAAGGCTGGATCAGCCCTGAGCTGTCTGCTGGCACATCAGAGGCTGAAAAGAAGTGCAGAGACAGATGTGAGTTGTTTGCTGTTGGATGCAGCGAGGAATAAACTGTGGCTGTGTGGTTGACTTTTTTTTACTGTGCAAGAAGTATAAACAACAAGGTAGAGATTGGTAGAAAATGCCTGTGGAATACACACATATATATATTCCTACCTCCTCCACAGACTTCTCTGTGCTCTCTCTGAAGTGAGACAGGAGACTTAAAAGGATGTAAACTAGGTGAGTCCCTTCCAAATCAGGATGTTTTAGGATTCTAGGCTTCTCCAATTGAAATACTTATGGAGTTTTGCCATTTCCCACTCAGTTTGTGGCCAGTCCAGTGAGGTAGTCCCAGCAAAGAGGTGTTTCTAGCTGATGGAGGAGCCCAGTGGGGTTAGACTTGCTAAAAACTAAAGCTAAGAAGAAACTATCATGACTTTAAATACTTACACTAAGGTCTCTGTCTTATCAAGGACTTGTAGTGTTGCTGCTCAGTTTAAGATGCCTTAAAGAGGCTGATTATTTTTCAGAGCAAAACTCATTTCTTGAAGCTGAGTCTTAAAGCCCTGACAGCTTTTGCAGGGCCTGACTGGGATGGATGAAGAGCCACATCTCACAGGTAGAGATGTAACGTAGACTCCACTCTATGGGTGTTGTCTTGATCTTGGAAGCAGTGAAAGGATTGGTTTTTTTGGGGGAACATCCCCATTTCAGCCAGCATGGCCAAGATCTAAGGGTTCCCTAACTACTTGTGCAGCTCTGCCTAAGGATGTGATGGGCATGGATTGCTCTTCCAACCCTGTCATGGAAATGATGCATGCAGATACTGTCCCCACATCATCCCACAGAGCAATCAATGTAATATCATAGAATATGGGAATAATTGTGGCATTTTCAGTCAATGCATTCAGCTCTAAGCAGCATCCTGCTCCCAGGGGCTGCAGGAAGGGATGAATGAGTGAAGGGATCCACTCTGTGCTGACTGGGAATGCAAACTCCTTCCTGATCCATGGGACAATGGCCAAGCTCTCAGGGCCTTAATACATGTGGGATCTGCCTTGTCTGCTGCATGAGAGCTGTTCCCTGTCCACAGAGCAGTGATTTATCTCAGGGTGATATGATGGGCTCTTGAATTGCAATGAAAAACCCTCTTTCTTTCACAATACTTCGGGGTAACCTTATCATAACCCTCTCCACCTTCCCCAGGGAAATGCTTCAGTCAGATAAAGGCATTTGTTAGCCACACAACAACATCTGCCCCTTCCTGCCCAAGGACCTGCTCAGAGGGACAGTTCCTCTCTCCCCACCATTCTGGGGCACTTTTAATAACAACACCAACATCAGCCTTGGAGGGAGTTGGGTCTTGGGCTGGTTTTTTTTTTCCTTCCGTACAGGCTTTGGTTGCAGTAAGATCACCTGAGCTGGAGTTGTGGCATTGGGTTTTATTTCCTCCTGATGGATGTGCTGGTTAAATGTAATGGAAGAGGAGAGATAGCAGAGCAGAAATTTGGCGCCAAGAGCTGCTTTGAAAGAGCTGCATTCCAGCCTGCCTAAGAGGGGCTAAATGGAAAGATCTGATTAAGCGTCTCAGTGTTGTGACCCTGACCTCAAAGAACACTCTGATTCTCTGGAGGAACTTCATTTCAATTAATCAGCTTAACAGCCTGAGGAAAGCTGGCTGCATGCATTGAGCCAGGCTCCCTCTCCTCCCAGGGGCTCTGGGGATGCAGGAGGAGCCCAAAGGACAGGGAGGTGTGTGCTGTCCTGTCTCCCTGCCCTGGCTCCCAGGGATGCTCTCACCTCCCTCTGCCTAACTAGTCCCAGGCAGCTGTGGAATAACAGAGAGACAACCCTGGAGCCCCCAATCCTTCTGTAACACCACCAGGTCCTTCAGCAGCTCTTTTCCACCCATGTGGAAAGGGAGGGATGGCAGCTCCCAGCCCTGCACCCCACAGGCTTTGGATGAATAACCTCTTTCTTTAACAAGGGGGTAAAGAAAGGGATAGGTGTCATATAGACCCCACTTTGGGGCTGTTGTCTTGAGCTTGGAAGCAGTGGATGGGAAAGGGTTTTTTGAGGGGGAACACCAATTCCAGCCAGCATGGCCAAGACCTCCTTCAGCTGCATCATTCCTTCCTGGGCAGGGAAGGGGAACAGCTAAGCAGCAGCAGAGAAGGAGATGTGGCTGTTAGAGGCAGATGGCAAGGAAACAGCTGTGGGAGGCATGAAAAAAACCTCAAACTCCCTCCATAGTTGATATTGGTGTTGTTAGAAAAAGTTTCTGCTCTGCTATCTCTCCTCTTCTATTACATTTAACCAACACATCCATCAGGAGGAAATAAAACCCAGTGCCACAACTCCAGCTCAGATGATCCTGCTGCAACCAAGGCTTGTAGGGAAGGCAAAAACTCCAACTCCCTCCAAGGCTGATGTTGGTGTTGTTATTTAAAGTGCTCCAGAATGGTGGGGAGAGAGGAACTGTCCCTCTGAGCAGGTCCTTGTGCAGGAAGGGGCAGATATTGTTGTGTGGCTTTGCTTCTTGCCTGGAGACCCTTTCCTTGCACTGCCCAGAAGTCCTCAAGATGCTTGTGGGGCCACAGTGCTGTGAGACACAGCTGAGAGAGAAGCACTGCTAAACCTTTCCCTGACTTCTGTGCCTGGAACTCAATTCCCTGCTCTGGAAATGGCTCGTTAACACCTAGCCCCATATCCTTTCCCATGGAATGAGGTGCAGCTGTTGCAGTTCAATCCAGATGAGGAGGCATCCCGGGTTTTCATCATCTTCCTCCCTCCTGGCCTTCCTCCACCACACCCGGATCATGCCATTACCCCCCTGAACTCCCTGTGCTCCAGAGCCATTATCGCCCTGGCTCTGCCTCCATCCCTTTGGACTTTTACCTTTCAGCAGCCACATACTTTGCTCTTTTACTGCACCTTTAAAGGGATAAGACCAAATTGAGCTCCATCTGGAAAAAGCAGCTTTGGAGAGAGCCTTGAAGGAGCATAGCAGCATTCCTGGTGTAGAGGAATAGCCTGGAAGAGACAAAGTGGAGGGTTTGGGTAGAGGAACAGCCTGGTAGACACAAAGTGAAGGGTCTGGGTAGAGGAACAGCCTGGTAGAGATAAAGTGGAGGGTTTGGGTAGAAGAATAGTCTGGTAGAGACAAAGTGGATGGTTTGGGTAGAGGAACAGCCTGGTGGACATAAAGTGGAGGGTTTGGGTGGAGGATTAGCCTGGTAGAGACAAAGTGGATGGTTTGGGTAGAGGAATAGCCTGGTGGACACAAAGTGGAGGGTCTGGATGGAAGAACAGCCTGGTGGACACAAAGTGGAGGGTCTGGATGGAAGAACAGCCTGGTAGAGACAAAGTGGAGGGTCTGGGTACAACCCATGGGCAGACAGAGTGATTGAACAGTTGTATGTCTTCTAAAATCACCTGGATTCAATGGCAACACCATCCCTTGGAAGGATTTTGAACTTCTGGCATGTTGGTGCCATGGACCAGCATGGTCTGACTTGTGTCCCACCAGACTTATGCACAGAGCAGTCTATGCCTTACCTGAGGCCAAAAGGAGAGCAGGTGGCAGTGCTGGACATGAGCACTGACCCCTGGGGCTCTGCAGTGTTTCTGTGGAGCCTAAGCTGACAGTTGTCCCCTGCCATGCTGCATTTCAGGGTGTCACTCAGAGACAGAGCAGTGAGTGACACCAGGAGATGAGAGTCCCTGAGGAACACTGTGCTGTGTGTCATGTTTGCACTGCTGCAATCACTCCAAACCCACTCAAAAAGAGTTGTGGGGGTTTTTTTCTTTTTTTTTTTTTCCCTGCCTGCACTCAGCACTGTAGTGCTTGACAGGCCTGGGGACCTTGTCAATAAATGTGGTGAATGAAGGGGCGACCTGGGGGGGATTGGGCAGTGAGGGACGAGGCCAGAGATGTGGTGCTGCCCCAGGGAGGGATTCAGTTACAGGCAGGCGACAGGCAGGCTTTCATCTGCTCTTCCAAGCCTTCTTCAGACAGAAGAGGAGGGGTAGGAACTGCCTGTGGGGGATGGATGGAGGAGAATTGCTGTAACATGATTTTATGTCTGTGATTGCATAACAAAACCTCCTGGGAAAGCTCCTGATTCAAATGGATACCTAGTGCTGGTTGTGTGATGGAGGACTTTCAGACTGATCGATTGCCCACGCTTTGGTGCAGAGGAATTGCTGGACTGGATCAGTACCAGGCTCCAAGCAGCCTGTACTCACCGTGCCTGAACTCTTAGGAAGCTGTCAAAAGCTTTCAGCAGCAGATAATCTGCTCTCTATCCCCCCAACACACACACAGACACACACACCCTGTGCTCACAGAAGCTGCAACCTGACTGCTAATACATCTAGACCTTGAGAGATGGAATTGCATTGCCATTCCCAAAACATCCCTGGGCTTGTTGTGTATTATTGAATGCTCTGCAAACATCAAGTCAGGCTCTGAACTGAAAAAAAAAAAACTGCTGGCCCCACTGTGATCCAAGCCATCCAGCAGGAAAACTCTCTGGTTTCAGGGAGAGGGTGGCCAGGAGAGCTTTGCCCACTGTGATCCAACTCATCCAGCAGGAAAACCTAGGAGAGGGTGGTCAGAAGAGCTTTGCCCACTGGGATTCCCCGTGATCTAACCCATCCATCAGGAAAAGCCCCAGGTCTTGGGGAGAGGGTGGTCAGGAGAGCTTTGCCCACTATGATCCAACCCATCCACCAAGAAAACACCTTGGATTCAGGGACAGGGTGGTCAGGAGAGCTTTGGGATCCCATGGCCTCGAGGATGGAGCAAGCCCAGCCAAGGTGGGTGATGCCTTTGGCACACATACAAAATGTGTTGGCTTTTCCCTTGGAGCTTACATGATAGCCCCACCTCATAGATTGGGAGCAAAGCACACAAAGCTTTCCCTTCCATCCTCTGCATTCCCTCTTAATGGTCTTTCTCCACCCCACGGCCTTATTAATTGGTGACAATTGGAAGTGGTTAATTCTCTGTGTGTGAGGCTGCAATTGCTTCCACTTGGCCAGGATTCAAGTGCTGGGGGTGAGTCAGAATGGGTGGCAGAACTGTCTTTTCCTCAGTTCCCTTGCTTACTGGCAAAGAAAAAAGCCACAACCCCGAGTTCTTCTCTTTTATGAGGTAGGCATTGTGAGGCCAAGCAATTGAATTTACAACAGCATTGAGTATCAGAGTCTATCTGGCCCTGTCAATGAGAGTGGCAAGGAAAAAAAAGACACACATTAACCCTCAGCTCCGAGTTCCCAGGAGTTTCAATAGGGCTCCCAACTTCCCAAAGAGCCCGCTGCATACTCGATGAGACCCTTTATACCTTCTAATTACCCTCCTCACAATAGGGACAGACTCTCTTGCCTCTTTTGTAGGCGAGATAGTAACTTTTGTGCAGCCACCCCCACACGCAGAGGAGAGGTGGGAAGGAGGGAAAGCTGCAGAGGAGCCTTGTTTCAGGAGCAGGTAGCAAGCAGCATGTGTTTCCTCAGCTTCCAGGAGATTTTTTTTTTTTAAGGAATCAGTTTTTTTCCCCCTGAGTGGGAACATAACACTTGCAAAGCTCTCAGGAGATATTTACACCTCCCTCACCCCATCACCTTTCCCCCAGCGATTTTGCACCACAATCCCTTCCAACAGCCTTAGTTAAAGCCATAAAGTTCATCCCTACTTTTTTTTTTTTTTTTTGGAGCTTCTTGTCCACTCTCAAACCAAATGAAAGGGGTGAAAAAAAAAAAATCTCTATTTCAAAGAGTTTCTTTATTTAAACACCTGCATTTTTTTTGTCTCTTTTCTTTTTTGGAAGTCTTCACCACAGGCAAACAACACACACACCCACAGACAAACGGGATACAAACAACTTTGGCATTATAACTTTTGGAATATTTGTTACAAAACTATTTCTCATTTATTTATTTTTTTTGTCGTTGTCGTTCTTTAAAAAAAAGTATCTCAAATAAAGGCATTTTGAAAGGAGTAAAAATACAAGTCGAGAGCTCAACCTCTGAAAATAATAAATAGCATGTTCATAGTGAGGTCCTTTTTTTGTGTCATTTCTGCTTAAATCTGCTTTTTAAAAAAAAAAAAATAACAACCCCAAAACATATCAGGGCTCCATACAACGGAGCCAACAGAAGAGTTTGTTTGGAGAGAGAAAGGGAATAGTTGGAGGGAAGTCACCAGGGTCTCCAGACGGATTCACTGCGCTCTCCAACAGGACTCCCAGCCTGGGACGCTGGACCAATGCTGCCCCCAAATGATGTCAAACCCTGCACTGGGGATGCTGAGGGGGTGGCAGCAGCATTCCCTGAGCCACTACCCGCGGACACCGGCACGTTGGCGTTGGCATAGAGGGGAATAACCGGTCCGGAGCTGGGTGGAAAAGCAGGATTCGGGATGAGAAAAGCAAACTGGCCGTCGGTGGCTGGGACGAGCTGGAAACCCCCGTAGACCTTGGGGGACAGAGCTTCGCTAGGGTTCAGCTTGCAGGGCACGGGCACAGCTCCAGCTGCGGCGGGAGGCAGCTGGACGTGCAGAGGCTGCTGTGCCAGATGTGCGG